>NC_036649.1:4578450-4634548 GCF_002806865.2 Cucurbita pepo subsp. pepo | reverse complement strand
AAAAAAAAAAAAAAAAAAGACAAACGGTATGATATTATCTACTTTAAACATAAGCTCTCGTGACTTTACTTTGTTGCTTTGGGCTTCCCTAAAAGACTTCATGTTAATGGAGATGTATTTTTTTACTTATAAACTCATGATCATTTCCTAAATTAGCCAATGTAGGACTCCCTCCTAACACCATGTGCTCAAAGTGGGTAACATTACATTTCTACGTACCAAGTAGACCCTCACCCATCGAGGTAAGTTCACAATTAAGAGTAGCATCCCAACGTCTCTACATAGTACTAGTCAACTCAAGGAGTCATACACGAACTTGATGTAGAAGCTCGTGCAAGTTGAGTTTCAGGGTAATTTGGTAATGGCCATCGAGTCTTCTTCTTTTGTTTTGGGAAAGAAGTTGATAACATGGATGATTCAATTGAACTAGCCATACCAACCTCAAACTTGACCTCCCTTCGTTTTTCTTAAATTTAATCTAATCCAGATTGGTCTCATGAATTTATTTATGGTTCAAAGAAGTAGACTCAAAGATGGATCTACCAAAGAAATTTTGGAATAATTTGGACACTGGAAGCTCCAAGAATCGAGGAACCAAACATCAATGATGAGATAAATAGCCATCTTGAATTTTTGTTAAGAAATACGGGTAGAAATTGCTTGAATAAAATATGAGTCTTAAGCTAAGTAATTTTTAGAGGAATATGGAAGAAGTTAGTCAAGAATCGAGAGTTAAAGACCTAAACTGAGCATTTTGTTCGAGAATCAAGTAATGTTAAAATAATCTACTAAATGAACTTCGCTCTGCGTAAAATTTTAAAGTTGAGTGTAAAATGATATATTAAGGATATATATAAAATTTGGTGATCAAATGCAAAATGACTAAAATACCCTAATGATGATTTATCTTTAGTTCAAGACCTAAATAACGTCCAAATATCATGAAATTTTATAGTCAATCATAATGATAAAGAACATGGTAAAGTTTTAAAGTAATTAGAACATGTTTATAGGCTAAACCAAGAATTAAGGATAAAATAATCAAAATGCCCCTAATTTCTTTAAGATTTTCAAAGCCAAACATCCTTTCAATGACAAATAAGAAGTAAGGACAAGAATTTAGGATAAGGATGGAACAAGAACTAAGAAAATAACCGAGAACATCAAGCTCATCAAGATCCAAGTTCTTGGGAATAAGAACCTAAAACCTTAGAACTAAGCTCCTTAGATCATAATCAAGATGAAGAACTCAGATCTCAAGATTAAGTTTCTTCGGCTAGATCATGACAAGAACTCAAAGTTCAAGAGCGGACCCTAAAGGCATAATTTCTCAGGTCAAGAATAACAGCAAGTCAAGAAAGAGTGATGTACACTAACATTTTTTCTTGCATTTTTTCCACAATTTTGACCTGTTATATTTAGTATGTTTGAAGATTCTATTCGATTGTTGGTTTTTTTAATAGATTATGTTTGTTTGGGCCATTCGATTTACTTCTTTACCTTGGGTCAACGGTTAGAGCATTAGTTGATGAATACCTAATTTTTTGTTTACGAATACTCTGGTTGATAACTACATCTTAGATTTTACCAAACTTTAGTTTTGGGTATCCCAAGACTCGGGTAAAGATGACATCAAAATCAATACTTTAATTTTATCTTCAAATTTAATTCCATATAACTTAGTTGACTTACAATTATATTGAGTTTATTTATATGTTTCGCAACAAATCCATCTTTAGACGTCTGTAAATTGAACCGTCTATGCATGAATATATCTCGATCATTACTATTGATTTTTCGTACACATTCAACATTGCATTCAACAGATCGAATGTTGCTTTCTTCTTGACGATGTTGAAGGCCACATTTCTAGACAACACCAATCGGATTAACCCTAGAGCTTTCCAATCCTTAAGCTTCTACTGCCCTATGGTTGTGGAATCTAACTTCACTTCACTTCGGACAAGAATTCGTGAAAATATTTCTGATACAAATAATTGTCAATCCAAATATTTCAGAAACGGAAATCAGATCCATCAAACTTCTTAATTCCAATCTTGAAGCTTTCCATCTTCATAGATCACGGTGAATCTCTCTTGTCTTTGATACTAGTTGCTAGGATTGCATAATTCACACACTTGATTTAGATGAAGAACACGAAGAACAAGAGAGAAAAAATACACAGAAAAATATACATAGTAACATCTCGATTTATAAACTCCATGAAAACTAGAGTTTTATATTCATGACTTATGGCATGTACACTTGGAGAATAAAGAGGATACAAGTACATCTTTAGAATATACCTATTACACATGATGTTATGAGATTCAAAATCTAGAAGGGAGATTCCTTCCAATCATCAAACTAGTGTCTACTCATGTGGTTCTTTGCCATAATAGGCAACTTCACCAAAGATCCCCTAACGACCCCAAATGAGTTCAAGATATGACTATATCTATACTAACTCCTTCGTGTGGCTACAATTTATAGTCTCCAAATCTTAAAATAAATCATACGGAAGTGACTCTATAAGCTGGCAATACCATGCATATTTTTATCAATTGAGACGAGTTCACGATAAAGATTGAGTTAGTGAATCCCCTAACCCTCTCTTGATGCTAGCATCATCATGGTGTGTAAGCTGCTCAATATGGTTCATGAGATGTATACCTAAATCTTCAACTATCTCAAGGCTTAACTCATAGATTCTAAGGACGGAACTCGGTCGCACAATCTTGCATTCATCTCTATCTATCCCATCATTCTCATTACTAAACTCGAGAAAGGAGGCTTATTTCACCTGATTAATTATAGAAAGTTGAGGAACGTCCCTAAATCATATATTCACGTGGCTATGTAAGCAAACTTTAGTCCCAATAAACACAACATAAAATTCAATCATACATAATTGAGTTACATGCATCCAATAAGTCATATTTCATGATTCATGATCTAAATCATGCTTATTTGTATCTATCGATCTATTTGTAACTTACTCATACATGCTTAGTCGATCCGATCCGAACTAATCTGAATGGCTACTAACTCAAATTCCTCCAAAATCTTCAATTAGATCTTAAATTAAATGAAAAGAAGAAATCAAATCGAAAATCAAAGTGGCAATGGCCCAAATAACTTAAATTACAGGACGCTTTAGTCTGGGTTTATTTCCATTCCAGAATTCAATAATGTTGAATGTTGGGGCCCACTCACTGATGGGTCCAATTCAGATGAGCCCACTCAGAGCCAGCCCATATAGGATATGGGCCCGTATGGAGCGGCCCAAATCTTGCCAAGAAGACTGCTCTTGTTGCTTCCCAACCATCCCTTCCATTTCATGGTCCCCCAAACATGAGATGGAGTGCACCTGATTGATTGGCTGGGGTTTAAGCTTAAATATATACCTTTTGTTTGCTCCTATACTTTCACCATCTTGTTTAGTTTCATTAATCTTTGTGGTCTTTTTATCGTGTTAATTATAGAGTTTTAACCGGACATTTATAATAATAATAATAATAAGTAAGACTATTTATCGTGTTAATTATAGAGTTTTAACGGGACATTTATAATAATAATAATAAGTAAGACTATTTATCGTGTTAATTATAGAGTTTTAACGGGACATTTATAATAATAATAATAAGTAAGACTATTTATCGTGTTAATTATAGAGTTTTAACGGGACATTTATAATAATAATAATAAGTAAGACTATTTATCGTGTTAATTATAGAGTTTTAACGGGACATTTATAATAATAATAATAAGTAAGACTATTTATCGTGTTAATTATAGAGTTTTAACGGGACATTTATAATAATAATAATAAGTAAGACTAGTTATCGTGTTAATTATAGAGTTTTAACGGGACATTTATAATAATAATAATAAGTAAGACTAGTGTTAATTTCTGAAAAAATATTAAATAATCATCAATTCCATAAAAACAATTTTAGATTTCAAACTATAATGAAAAATAATAATAGGATCTCGACTTCCAACCCTTCTCAACCCTCGATTCTTTCATGACAGTTGCTCTAAATCTTCTCTCGAGTTTCCACCATCTGAGGTGTTTTTCTCCTTAAATCCTAATGTTTTCGGGTGAATTTCTTAAGCATGTCCTACGATCAAGGAGGCTAATAGCCTCGATCAAGCAGATATAGGTACACCTCTAACCATTTACTTTATGACTTGAGCATTCCACCTAGAAATTCCACGTAGAAATTCCTATAAGATGCTAAGATAAGTAGCTTCCTTCAAAAAGAGAAGGAATTTTGAATGACTCACAGATGAGAAAATCATATCTGTGGCCGTGAGCATTCCTAAAAAGAATCCTCCTTATCTTCCTTTTCAACGGTTGGATATTCACCAAATTTGAGTATGTTCTAGAAAACACACACCTCATCACATCCAAGAAATTCAAATTGTGGAAAACTCGACTCGAGCTAAGTCAGACTAGAATTCGATGATCGAAGGGATATTTATGACAGAAATTCTGGAAAACTCAAGACTCAAAATCATGATGATTCTAGAGGTGCTAACATCGGTTTAATCTCCCTCTATAAAGAGCCGTTGAATTTTTTGGTTTTCTACTCTCGGGTTTCTTCCAAATTCGAGAACAATAGTCCACAATTTCCAAACTTCTTCCTACACCTTCTAAACAAGATTACCTACAAGTTTGGGGAAGAAAACTCATTCCCCCAAACCTAACAGCCATTAAAGGAGTTTGAAGAAAAGCTTGAAATTCAATCCGAGGCTACATATGAATTCACCAAGTGAGACCAATCCCATCGGTTTCTACATATCGAAGGATTGTTTTTGTAGAAGATCACAAAGAGAATTAACTCCAAGAACATGCACAATTGAAGAAAGACATTTTTGGATACAAATTGGGGGTAAGGATTGAATTCCTTCTACCGTCCATTTTTCTTCAAATTGAGCATTCCTTTAACTTAAGAGGATTAATATGAGTAACTTTGATGAAAAAATAGTGAGCCAAAACATCCTAGAGTAAATTGCCCAAGAAAACAAAAATTTNCGAAGAACAAGAGAGAAAAAATACACAGAAAAATATACATAGTAACATCTCGATTTATAAACTCCATGAAAACTAGAGTTTTATATTCATGACTTATGGCATGTACACTTGGAGAATAAAGAGGATACAAGTACATCTTTAGAATATACCTATTACACATGATGTTATGAGATTCAAAATCTAGAAGGGAGATTCCTTCCAATCATCAAACTAGTGTCTACTCATGTGGTTCTTTGCCATAATAGGCAACTTCACCAAAGATCCCCTAACGACCCCAAATGAGTTCAAGATATGACTATATCTATACTAACTCCTTCGTGTGGCTACAATTTATAGTCTCCAAATCTTAAAATAAATCATACGGAAGTGACTCTATAAGCTGGCAATACCATGCATATTTTTATCAATTGAGACGAGTTCACGATAAAGATTGAGTTAGTGAATCCCCTAACCCTCTCTTGATGCTAGCATCATCATGGTGTGTAAGCTGCTCAATATGGTTCATGAGATGTATACCTAAATCTTCAACTATCTCAAGGCTTAACTCATAGATTCTAAGGACGGAACTCGGTCGCACAATCTTGCATTCATCTCTATCTATCCCATCATTCTCATTACTAAACTCGAGAAAGGAGGCTTATTTCACCTGATTAATTATAGAAAGTTGAGGAACGTCCCTAAATCATATATTCACGTGGCTATGTAAGCAAACTTTAGTCCCAATAAACACAACATAAAATTCAATCATACATAATTGAGTTACATGCATCCAATAAGTCATATTTCATGATTCATGATCTAAATCATGCTTATTTGTATCTATCGATCTATTTGTAACTTACTCATACATGCTTAGTCGATCCGATCCGAACTAATCTGAATGGCTACTAACTCAAATTCCTCCAAAATCTTCAATTAGATCTTAAATTAAATGAAAAGAAGAAATCAAATCGAAAATCAAAGTGGCAATGGCCCAAATAACTTAAATTACAGGACGCTTTAGTCTGGGTTTATTTCCATTCCAGAATTCAATAATGTTGAATGTTGGGGCCCACTCACTGATGGGTCCAATTCAGATGAGCCCACTCAGAGCCAGCCCATATAGGATATGGGCCCGTATGGAGCGGCCCAAATCTTGCCAAGAAGACTGCTCTTGTTGCTTCCCAACCATCCCTTCCATTTCATGGTCCCCCAAACATGAGATGGAGTGCACCTGATTGATTGGCTGGGGTTTAAGCTTAAATATATACCTTTTGTTTGCTCCTATACTTTCACCATCTTGTTTAGTTTCATTAATCTTTGTGGTCTTTTTATCGTGTTAATTATAGAGTTTTAACCGGACATTTATAATAATAATAATAATAAGTAAGACTATTTATCGTGTTAATTATAGAGTTTTAACGGGACATTTATAATAATAATAATAAGTAAGACTAGTGTTAATTTCTGAAAAAATATTAAATAATCATCAATTCCATAAAAACAATTTTAGATTTCAAACTATAATGAAAAATAATAATAGGATCTCGACTTCCAACCCTTCTCAACCCTCGATTCTTTCATGACAGTTGCTCTAAATCTTCTCTCGAGTTTCCACCATCTGAGGTGTTTTTCTCCTTAAATCCTAATGTTTTCGGGTGAATTTCTTAAGCATGTCCTACGATCAAGGAGGCTAATAGCCTCGATCAAGCAGATATAGGTACACCTCTAACCATTTACTTTATGACTTGAGCATTCCACCTAGAAATTCCACGTAGAAATTCCTATAAGATGCTAAGATAAGTAGCTTCCTTCAAAAAGAGAAGGAATTTTGAATGACTCACAGATGAGAAAATCATATCTGTGGCCGTGAGCATTCCTAAAAAGAATCCTCCTTATCTTCCTTTTCAACGGTTGGATATTCACCAAATTTGAGTATGTTCTAGAAAACACACACCTCATCACATCCAAGAAATTCAAATTGTGGAAAACTCGACTCGAGCTAAGTCAGACTAGAATTCGATGATCGAAGGGATATTTATGACAGAAATTCTGGAAAACTCAAGACTCAAAATCATGATGATTCTAGAGGTGCTAACATCGGTTTAATCTCCCTCTATAAAGAGCCGTTGAATTTTTTGGTTTTCTACTCTCGGGTTTCTTCCAAATTCGAGAACAATAGTCCACAATTTCCAAACTTCTTCCTACACCTTCTAAACAAGATTACCTACAAGTTTGGGGAAGAAAACTCATTCCCCCAAACCTAACAGCCATTAAAGGAGTTTGAAGAAAAGCTTGAAATTCAATCCGAGGCTACATATGAATTCACCAAGTGAGACCAATCCCATCGGTTTCTACATATCGAAGGATTGTTTTTGTAGAAGATCACAAAGAGAATTAACTCCAAGAACATGCACAATTGAAGAAAGACATTTTTGGATACAAATTGGGGGTAAGGATTGAATTCCTTCTACCGTCCATTTTTCTTCAAATTGAGCATTCCTTTAACTTAAGAGGATTAATATGAGTAACTTTGATGAAAAAATAGTGAGCCAAAACATCCTAGAGTAAATTGCCCAAGAAAACAAAAATTTGAGTTTTCGAGTGAGTTGTAGAAATCGGGTTTGGAAAACCTCTACAATGGCTGCCCCAGTTCTCTGGTTTGAACTCCGGCCAGAGCTTTTTGATGAACTTTGAGGGTGAATAACTTAAGCTACGATCCACGAGAAGGTATGAAATCAATCCCTAACTCTTCCTTGTAACACCATCTTTAAGTTTCAAGAAGAAATTGAGAGGAGAAACGCAATAAACGGAGATAAAGAGGCGAAGTTTCAGGTGGGGAAGATACTACCCTCACGTGTCTTCTCCTTCCAGAGGAAGAAGACGATGACGTAGCTGATTTAGTTGAACCGGCCATGTCAACGCAAAACTGACTCTCCCTTAGTTTTTCTCAATTTAACCCTCTTTCAAACCGTTTCTCATGAAAAACTTTATGGTTTCAGAAACTAGACACTCTAAAGAATCTGTCAAAGAAACTTTGAAGTAATTTGGATACTGAAACCTTGAGAACGGAGGTCCCGAACGTCGATGATGAGGTAAGTAGCCACCTTAGACTTTTCTTAACAAATACTTGTAGGAATTGCCTGAATTTCAGTATGAACTTAACCCAAGTATGAATTAAGGAAATATAAAAGAAAAACACCAAAAATCGAGAATTAAGGCTTTGAACTAATCGATTTGATCGGGATTTAAGTAACATTAAAATGACGAACTAAATGAATTCTGCTTACTATAAAATTTTAATGCTAAGCATACTGTGGCATGTTTAGTATATATGAAATTTGGTAGTCATTAGACAAGGTTAGGTAGCTAAATCATATAATGATTTAAAAGGACTATAATACCTCTAAGGTAACTTATTTACCGTTCATGATCTAAATAATCTCCCAATGCTATGAAACTTTGTACGGTCTTATTGATTCGGTAAGGCTTGAAAGTTATTGGAACACACTTAGAGGTTAAACCAAGAATTAGAAGGTAAAATGACCAAAATGTCCCTAGGTACAACCTTGCAGAAAACATCAGACAACCACGACAAACTCAATGTCCTTCTTACTTCAGTCTGTGTAGTTCTTTTGTTGTCTCTAAGGTAGTTTGTATCCTCAACTCAATCGTGTACACTACTTTGCTCAAAGGTTTGACCATCTGTTACCCTAATAACTAATGTCTGCGAACTTCTTCTTAGATGTCTTTGTCCATATATTGCTTTAAATAAATCTATGTAAATGGTTGTCTGATTGTTATTGTTGTAGCGAAATCCATAATGTGTAGGTGCAACGTCTGTAGCACGAGTTCTTAACATGTCCTCGATCATATGATTCAATCTCTTTGTCTATCCATCTGTCTAAGGATGGAAGTCTCGTGAAATCTAAATTGTGTTCCCATTGCTTTCTATAAATTCTTTCAGAAACGCGAGGTGAACCTTGCATCCTCCTTCGATTCAGTGGACACGTCAAAATTATGCAAACAAACATCAACAGTATATGTTAACTTTCTAGAAAGTAAAATGAGTGGTTAAGTACAGCCTCCACTTATGATAAGCAGCAACCAAAGCATGTTTGAGTAATAATATGATTAAGATGTGATTTTATTGGCGGAAATGTTGATTGGTAGCATTTTATGATAAGTACAGTAATTATGAATTATTGATTAGAGTTTAATTAGGGTTTAATTGCACTGATTGATTGCATATGATTATACGATTGTGGTACAATGGCAAGATTAGTGGTTAATCTTTAATGAGAGACCTATCATATCTTCGGACTTAATATGACGTATATGTACCAATTAGTGCAATCCATACACTATGTGGGTGTGGTTAAGGAGTCTCTAACTATTCGTTAATTATCAAAGTATGGTAAGTGACCGCATAGAGTTGGCTGGCAGACACTAGGGTTGAATGGTTCATGACAGTCCTTATAGATCACAATTTGGAGAAAAATATCGTTGAGGGAAAATCGGCTTTAATCCAAACTTTTCAATGCTATTTTTTTTAAAAAAAAAATTCCAAGTTATTTCAACAGTTTTGTGTTTAGAGCTATTGTTGATAACTATTGTTGTAGGAAAAATTCCATAACATGCCGTTGTTCGTCTCAGCTACCTGCAAAATCCCTCTCACATGTGCTCTACATATCTTCTCATATCAAATTTAGTCACTTGATTTGTCCATTCATTTGAGTGTGGAAGGTCGCATTGAACTTTAATTGCATCCATAGTATCTTTTAGAAGCTCTTCCAAAATTGACATGTGAACCTTGCATAGTCGGACTATCTCTTCTATGTATAACTAGACTCATTTGTATACTGAGTATGTTGTCTTGTCAGGGATGAAGAAAACGGACTTAGCTAGTTTGTTGATGATGACCCATATCCCTGTGAATATTTTTTTTTTCTTTAGTAACCTCGAGATGAAGTCCATAATGATGTATTTCCATTTTCATTGGGGAACACCTAGGAGTTGCAGTAGTTCTGATGGTCATTGTCTTGGCTTTTTTTATTTGTTGGCAAGTCAAGCATCGACTTACATGTTCTACAATGTCTAGTTTTATCTCTTGCTACCAATAGGAGAACATCAAGTCCTCGTACATCTTTGTGCTTTTTTGGTGGATAGTGTAAGAAGAGTCATGGGCCTTAGTTAATAGTTAATAGCTCCCTATATTTCCTCTTTTTCGGGACACATTGTCAGTTGGGGCATAGCAATCTATTGTTTGAGTAAATGGAGAACCCTTCTAAACAATCCCTCTCCCTATATGACTTTACAGAGGTATAAGTCAGTTTTTTGAGTATCTGTAATATGTTTTCTTAAGATAGGTTGGATTGTTAATTGTGCCAATCTTGCTGTGGCGTCCTTGATAATGACCTCAACTTTGAATCCAACCTATCTTAACTTCTTCTAACAAGTAATCGACATCGAAGAGTGAGTTGTCTTCCTACTTAGCGCATTGACCACCATATTGGCTTTACCTGGATGGCATATGATCTCTACATAAAAATACTTCACCAGTTTCAACCACATGTGTTATTTGATGTCAACACCTTCTGCATAAATAGATATTAAGGCTCATTTGGTCAGTGTATACTTGTATCTTTTACCCATACTAATGTCACTATATTTTCAAAGTAAATACTACCTTGATAACTCCAAGTCGGCTTTAGGTAGTTACGCTTGTACTTCTTTAGTTTTCGGGAGGCATATGTTATGACCTTATTGTTTTGAATCAACACAATATTGCAAAGAATGTACGAAGCACTAGGCATAGGCGTGCAGTGTGTCGCAGCAAATGCATGAAGCTTTAGGCACAAATATCATGACTCAGACTTTGTCGCAGGGGATGCATGAACCTCAAACATAGGCTATGTCATAGAGGACTTATGAAACCTCAAACATAAGTCAAGATAGAGTTGTGTGTTGATCATAAGACCCTAAAGATCTCCTAAGGGAGTGTTTAAGGGACAAGAACCAAGAACCAAGGACTTAGAACCTTAGAACCAAGGTCCTAAGTATAGAATTTAGAACTCATAACCTTAGACTAAGGTCTCGGATAAAACTATGTTATCAAAATTCATGACCAAAGTTCTCAAGGCAAGAACCAAGATATGTATCGTGATTAAAAAAAAAAAAGAAAAGAATATGGTACCTTAGTATATCATAACATCAGAAAATAACATGTAGATAAGCCACAAATACGTGTTATTTACACAATACTCAATTCATCCAACCTAACCTAAGACGTCCCAAGCCAAGGAGACAACTGAGTCGAGTTGATAGTGAGCTGGACATGTAGGGCAGCAAATGGGATTGTGGCCTGCATCATGAGTTGGATGCATTGGGCCAAGGACTATCTATTGAGTATGTGGGTCGTTGGGCTGGGCGTTCGAGGTTAGCGTGGTTTGATTCTAAGCCTACGGTTTGGATGGTCAACCTACCGAGATCGAGATTCAAGCTCAGGTTCGATTTTGGTTTTGTGATACAAGGATTCCACGAAAATCCAAACCTAAGACTCAACCTCAACCTTGGCAACTATATCACCCAAGCCACAGGTTTCGGAGTCGAACTAGCCATAGCCTCGGGTGCCAACCCAGAAACACGTCTGGCCGACCACGGGCCCGCGATCCATTACCACCCTTGCCCCAAATCCAAAATTGTCACGACTAATTTGAGGTTTCGAAACTTGGACCATAACTAATAGACAAAGACCAAAATAAAATAAAATAAAATAAAATAAAATAAAATAAAATAAAATAAAATAAAAGATGATACTATGATAAATTTTAAATCAAAAGACAAAACATAAAAACATCAGGATTAAATGTAAAATTAAATCTATTTACAAGAACCTGTTATTCAAATTATTACAATTAAAAATAGGTTTTAGACACTGTTATAAAATGCAAAACAAAATACTAAAAACCCAAGACGGATTAACACGCCAGAATTACCTCACCTCATGTGATCGCACAACTTTCGAAAGTTCCTTCACTTTGATTAATAGCTTGCAAACACTAGAAAAAAGAGGAAGGGGCGAACATAAAATACTCAGTAAAAAATCTACTTGTAGGCTCTGATCGCATCCTTAAACTATTAGGTATCCACGTGTTTTACTCTAGATATAGGAAGTTCAAATCTAGTATCTACTTCTATTTGAGCATTTGGGGTATCTCGAAGTTCAGAGTGGTTCTCTAATTGCTCAAAGACCTACTATGGCTTAAGAGGAAGTTGTTCACTCTTTTTTGGTATCATGAATCTACCAAATGACAAGTAGTGAACAACTCTCTTCTGTTCTTTGATTTAGGGTGACTTGCTAGGCTCTCGTTGTATACACCAACGTTCTAGGTCGAGGCGTTACCTCATAATACTCTAGTAGGCAATATGGTGGTTTTGACCCTACTTGTCATCCATGGAAGGTTAGCTGGCGAACCTTTCCACACGACCATAAAATCACCTAGTTTGGGGGTGCAACACCCATGTGTGGCCAACTACCAAGTTAACTTGTAGGGTTCCACAACCCCCTTAGGACGAGATTACTGTCATGACACTTCCACAAGGTTGGTGCAACTGTCACACTACCCTAACAAACCTGTGCCAAGCTCAACGATACGGGTACCAAAGTGAAAACTCAACAGTATCGGTATCGAAGTGGAGAGGTGATATGAACCAAGAGACATCAATCATACAATATGCTTCAATGAAGATGTGAAGAAAATATTGTTGAAATCATCAAAAGTATTTCAATTCATGTCACAATGAAGAAGAATGGAGTTTCATGTGATAAATTTTGGGTGGATTACGATTTAGAGTTATTGTATTTCATTAATGTAGTTTAAGAGTTTTTATTTACTTTAGGTTACAATTACATAATGGCTAATTATGGCCATTAAGTATGAATGTTACAACTTTTGGAATGCCTTTAATAGTTTCATTTTGAGGCTATATAAAGCCATGTATGTTGTATTTGTAAGGTAGACTTGGAAAATATAGAAATAAGCATTTGTGCTTTTCTTTAGCCCATGGCTAAGTTTCTTTGCAATTCTATGTAGTTTAGATTGCATGTAGAATCATTCAAGCTCGACATGATCAATCTTGCTTGTGGAGTGATTCGAATCTCAAACAAGTGTTTGAGATATTTGATCAACAAGAGTCATTCAAGCTAGACATGATCGATCTTGCTTGTGGAGTGATTCGAATCTCAAACAAGTGTTTGAGATATTTGATCAACAAGAGTCATTCAAGCTAGACATGATCGATCTTGCTTGTGGAGTGATTCGAATCTCAATCAAGTGTTCTTGCCTTGAGATATTCGATCAACAAGGTAATCCGAATCTTATTCCCCTTGTAGTTGATTCCTTATCTTATCAAGAGGGTAGTAGAAACTCTGATGGCACTGTCAAACCGCTAACAGCTTGGAGTGTTACTAATGGAGGTACTGATGACATCGTACATATTGCTAATGACTTGGAGAGCTACCTTTGTCATTCTTGGATGTTGTAGATTCTAGGACGCTTAAAGCTAACTCCTTGAGCTAATCCATTCTTTGGGTGCACACAAGTCTAAACCTCTAATCGTTGTTCATGGTCCTGGGGTGTTGGATCTACTAGAAACGTAATGATCTAGGTCAACTCACAACAGCTCTAACTCTAGCGCCCTAGTCTTAGTTTTGTTCGGTGCATGCTTTACTAAGGAGATATCAATCACCTAAAGCATGGTTGACATAATCTAAACATTCATGTAAGCTTACTAGAGAGATATTCTATCAATCACTTAAAGCACTAGACATTAATACAAACAAACAAATTCATCCTTCTTTCTAACCCAATGAAAAGAATTTAAATCACCGTTCATTAAAAATATCATCATAGAGCAATTTGATAATTTCTTACATCTTACACAGTTTACTCGTCCATATTACCTTGAAGCTTTACAGAGCTATTTTTGAGCTTGAAACTTGTTGTTTACGTTGGGTAGCGTTTTTCGGCATAGGTTGTCAATGTTGGTAAATGCTTGCATTGCTCTAATACAAGAGACACAACAAAGATTCTAACTATCACGTATGTACCTTCGTTTTCTCCTCGTTTTCTTGATTTAACTAACAACCACTAAAAATGTATTCAGTAATATAACTTATGAGTTACATAATCCCTGACCAGGTGAAGAATCCATAATTTGTCAAATTTGTCAATTCTCGTACTTCAACACTCTTCTTCTCTCTCTGAAAAAGATGTCGAATCTCTTTAGAACCGAGAGAGACATTTTATAGAATGCATCCCAAATAATAATAATAAAATAAAATTTTGGTAATATTTTTAAAATGATGAGCATTTTGATTAGAGTATGAATTAAAAAATGAGAAAGCGACGGGTAAGAGACATTGAACAAAGCCACAGAAAACGAAAAGTTTATTCCAATTTCCTTCTTTTCTTTTCAATTGTGTCCTTATCCATTTCGAATCTCATTTATTCTCCCAAAATAATTTTATATTTATTACAATTATTTTTTATATCAATTTTTTATATTAAAAGGTAAATAATCAAAGAATCTAAATAGACTTAATTTTAAGAACTAAAATCCAAATAAGTTTTTTTGGGGCTAAATATGCGAAAAGAATAAATAAATAACTTTCTAAAAAGCAAAAGAAAAAGAGAGAGTTTGGCCGAAAGTTTCAAATTTTTGAAAATCGACCCAATTCGAATATGATATAATAAATATCACAAAAACCAAACTATCTCGTCTTTCTTTTCTTTTTTTCTTTTTGTAAAGAATATGATGAAATAACCATATAAATATCCTAAATTCGGGAGGAAAAACACTTTACAAACAAAAAAAAATATATATATGAAATAATCGAAAATAACTTCATTATTGGTCGATGATCGAGACTAAAATTGACATCTAGACCTTATAAATGGTGTTGCAAAGATGATATTTCTCTTCCCATCACGTGATTTAGAGTCTAACTAAGAAGAAGTTGGTGTACGGCCAAATCGTGTTGAAAATTATAATCAGTAATATTACTAAAAGAGTTACAAGTAACGAGTAATTTCAACTAATTTCTAACCGAATACATAAAATCATGTTTTAGTACGATACATGAATGAAATAACATTATACAAGTTTAAAATAATGTTAATAACCACTATAAATATTTTTTTCCTTAAATTATACGACTTATTTGTTTAATATAAATAATATATTTACTTTTTTCTCGGTACTTATAAAAATTACATTTAAATTATTGAACTTTGAGTTTACAAATTACATTTCTAAAATTTTAAATTTATGAAAACTTAGTTAAATATAAAGTTTTAAAAAATTAATGCATATGTGATTTAGTTGCAAAACGATCTTCTAATTTTTTTTTTTTTTTTTTTTTTTTTTTTTTTTTTTTTTNATAAAATCATTCAATTAATTCTATAAAATAAAATAAAAAATGACAAAATCCGAATTAAAAAAATAAAAAAGTGTTGATATTAAATCATTGAATGGGGGTGTCCATGTCATTAGGTTTTTCAGCTTTAAATTCTTTTATTTTAGATTTTATATGATTCGTAGCTTTCATTGGAGAACCGTGTTACAGGTTACAGTACACTTGGCTGGTGACCGGGCAATCCACATGGCACGAAGTGGAGTGTATAAGAGGGAATTCAGATTATGACCTGTCTTATCATTATTGGATAACTCTAACCCACCAACTAATATGCCAAATAATTAAATACAACTGCCATCATATCATTTTTTTTTTTTTAAATGAGAAAAAAAAATTGATCCTGAAAAACAAAATTTAAATAAAAATTAGAATAAAGCTTTTGTAGTTTTGACCTGAAATGATGCAGCAGTATTCGATTGACCTGAAATGATGCAGCAGTATTCGATCTCAATTTTCATTTTCATTTCAAGTTACTGTCATCCAATGGAAGTCTCAGACTAATTTAGGAAATGATCATAGGTTTATAAGTGAGGAATACTAATTCTATTGATGTGAGACATTTTTTGGAAGCTTGAATCAAAGCCATGAGAGCTTATGCTCAAAGTGGACAATATCATACATTGTGGAGAGTCGTGTTCATCTAACATGTCACACTATTTCAAGTCGGGTAATTTTTTAAAAAATTTGTAATTTAACCAAAATTAAAAGGAGGAAAAAAAAAAAAAGGGAAATTGTGGGAAGGGCACAATAGGAGGAAGAAGTTTTAAAGCATAAGAACGTTAATGTGTGGCGCACCTTTTCCTCTGTTCGAACCCATTCCACAGCCTTCCATTTTCTTCAACGACGACCCAAATCCATGGAGTCCCACTACATTCAGAGGTACCACAGCCACAATCCTACCGACAATCAGTGCTCCTCCGCCTTTTTGTTAATTAATTTACTTTTTTCTTTTAATTTTAATTNTCAAAGCTCCCGTTCACCTCGTACGTCTCTCTTTTCCATTTAATTTCAATTTGCTACACTTTATTTGAATCCTTGTTCGTAGAATGGTGATTTAGGTCTTAATTTGGATGAATTTCACTGTTAGTCTCTTGAAGTATTTGTATGGATGTGAAATTTTGGTGTTGATTTGTTAGGTATGGTCGTTGGTTAGGAGGTTCGATCGGCCACAGAGGTACAAGCCTTTTGTTAGTCGGTGTGTGGTGAGGGGAGATGGCCTTGGAATAGGGAGTCTTAGAGAAGTTGATGTCAAATCTGGGCTTCCAGCTACTACCAGTACTGAGAGATTGGAGCTTCTTGATGATGAAGAACATATACTTGGAGTCAAGATTGTTGGTGGTGATCACAGACTCAGGGTATTGCTTTTCACCCTCCTCTGTTCTTGGTTTCTCCTTGTAGTGCTTGCTCTTCATAATTTTCCTTTATAAATATTGCAAACTTGACCATATTACACTACTGCTGCGACATCCAACATCGGTTGGGAGGAGAACGAAATACCCTTTATAAAGGTGTGGAAACCTCTTGCTCGCCAGATGCGTTATAAATTTTTTGAGGGGAATCCCAAAAAGGAGAGGCCAAAGAAAAAGGAGAGGCCAAAGAAAAAGGAGAGGCCAAAGAGGATAATATTAGCTAGCGATGGGATTGGGCGGTTACCAATGTATCAGAGCCAGACATCGGGCGATTTGCCAGTGAGGAGGCTGAGCCTCGAAGGGGGTGGACGCAAGGCGGTGTGCTAGCAAGGACGCTGGGCCCAGGAGGGGGTGGACTGCAAAATCCCACATCAGTTGGGGAGGAGAACGAAACACCCTTTATAAAGGTCTAGAAACCTCTCCCTAACAAAAACCTGAAGAGTAAGTCGGAAAGGGAAAACCCAAAGAAGACATATCTGCTAACGATGAGATTGGGCTCTCGTAAGTTGATCAATGGTCAGGGAAAATGATATGACAGTATAGGCTTCAAACTCAAGATTGCAAACTCTTTCAAGAAAAGATGCTAGAAATGTTGATGTTATGATAGGAACTTGATTGTCACATGTATTTTCAATACTAATGCAAGTTATGCGACAAGTTGAGAAGATTTGAAATTCATTTCTTTGAGGCCCTAAATTCTGTGCAGAACTACTCTTCGATTATCACCGTCCATCCCGAGGTCATCGATGGAAGACCGGGGACATTGGTGATCGAGTCATTTGTCGTGGATGTACCCGAGGGAAACACAAAAGAGGAGACATGTTTCTTTGTCCATTCCCTTATAAACTGCAACCTCAAATCACTGGCTGATGTGTCCTTGAGGATGGCCGTGCTGCAGGATGAAGTCGAACCGATTCATCAGTGTCGGGTATAGTCGAACCAATCGATTTTTGTAGGTTGCAGCAGATTTGGCATCTCATTGGAGACTCACCCAGTATCCTCTTCTGATTTTGTTATCATATATAGTTTCAGCATTGTTCCTTTCTTTTGGTTTTCATTGTAAAATATGTATTATGGTTTAGAGATGGTTTGATGAGTGTATGGATTACTTGAGGTGTTATGTATATAATATGAACTTTGAGATGGTAATGCCAATCACTTTGTTTTTGCTTTTGCTACAATTTCTGATGCCATCTTATAGTTTTACATAGGAATTGATCTTATTTTGAACAAGAACTGTTCATCAGTATCTCTATTTTAATTCCCATATACATTTGATATGCATTCCAATAAGGTCAATCTTTTAAAGGCATACTCCTGGAAACAAAATGTTCTATAAAAGAAATTGAGTGAAAAAATGTACAAATACTCATGGACTTATTAGTTTGTCTTATTGAGACATGTTTTTACAGTTTAAATTTCAGTATGGATTTAAGAAAACTATATTTGTAGTGCAAGTTTAAGAAATCTAGATTTAACAAGCATATGTTTTTGCTATAATTCCTCAAAAACCTCAGTCGCACGCGCCGAGATCCATGACCGTTCAAGCTTGGAACCACCGTTCTGGAGTGATTTTCTCTCTTGAATCTCTCTCTCAGTTGTTGGTTTTCGAGTTGTTTTTTTTTCTCGAGTCTCTAAGCCTCGACTTAGCTGATATTAAATTGACTACTGCATCATGCTCATCGTCGTATCTTGACCACTACCATTGTAGCTTTACAATTATATTTCGTTCACTAAGCAATTTTGGCACCTGAATCACTAAATCACCACACGAAGCCAATAGAGAAGGAAATCCTAAGCACGCACAGATGACAGTGTAGTAGGTTGGTTCAACATTTAAATCAGTTTGGTTCGTGGTTTTAAATTGGTTTGATCAACATGGTGTGATTTAAATCTCATTCAACTCTAATTTATATACTTCCTTATTTAAAAGAGAGAATAAGCTTGTACTGACCTTGTTTCATCAAGAACAAAGGGTACCTAATAAAAAAGCAGTTTTTGTAATTGGCATATGCTTTGTTAAACCCGTAAGAACCATATTCTGACTTTTGTCTGGAGAATATCCAACAATCGATTCCATGGAGTGAATAATGGACCCAGATCCTAAAAACAACAAAGCTTTTGAATAAGCATGAGTAATCAAATGAAATAAAGCAGCTCGATAAGCTAACATCATATAACCCAATTGAGACATTGTAGGTCTGAATTAGAACTTGAAGTTTAAGAGAGAATAAGCTTGTACTGACCTTGTTTTGTTTCGTGAAGAACTAGTCTGAATTAGAACTTGAAATTTATGGACTCCCATTCTGATTGTTGGATTTTCATTGCTGCTGACTCATTCTAAAACCATATATGCTGTAGATTTTCTGGTCAGTGACCTCTTTTTGCAAATTCAAGATTTTCCAGGGACTTTTTTGCTAGACATTATATTCCTAGAGATTCTATTTTTGCGTATCATATACAAAACCTTACATTAAACTACTCTTTAGTTTCTTTTAAAACCTTGCTAGATCATTAAAAATATCTTTTCTTGGACCCCTTAAACCATACTTAAATCTCTTGAACTTCCCCGAAGTCTCTTTACTTTTCTCGAACATCCTTATCTAACTTGAGTATTACAAAGACCTTATTTTTAACTCTTTGTACATGAAAGGACATGGTTGTGTGGTTGAGGTCCATATATCCACCAAGAGGTCGCTCAACCCATTTCACCATTGTCTCTATGTCCTCAGCATCATAGATATGCAAGCTTTACTTCAATTTTTCTATCAATGCAGACCATAATTACATCTAACTAAAACACAATTCTAAGATTGAAGGACTAAATTTAGTATTTAACCAAAAATTTTATCCAATATGTTAACAGTAAGCAATGTAAAGGCAATGCTTAAATTTAATCTCCGATGGCATCCAAACTCGTATCGAAACCTACCTAATGTTTACAAACCGAAGTGAAATTCAAAGAGTAAACAATATGCACATAATATATTTGAGTAAACAATATGCATAAATATACAAGTTCATACCCCTCACCATCTTTCTTGGGGCCGTCCATCGGGTAATGCAGGAGGAGAAAGAAGCCTCTGATCAGCCATTTCTAAGTTATTGATCTGTTCATCAATCCAGTCATCCTCACCATCGTTGTCGAATTCATCATCGTCATCGTCGACATCAGACCATTCTTCACCTCTCATATCATCTCCATGATTGGTTTCTCGCCAATCCGTGTCACTTTCGGGAGCTCCTCTGCCTTTGAATTGAGGAACAGCCACAAGACCTCGAAACTTCTCCTTTATGATTAACAACCGATCTTTGTCGATCAACTGAGAATCGCGATATGCTTCTCTGAGGAAAACCGAGTTTTTATCCCCTTTCAACGAGACATAAAACATATTGGGATGCCTTATTAGCATCCCCCTCAACTGCTGGGAGAATCTAAACTCCTCCCGGAAATGAGTGAAATGATCAACAAGAGTTCTCTTCTCGAGTGTAAGGCTTAAAATCTCATGAACAACCCCACAAGCATGTTTCTCTTTCTGGGGTGTACCTGCCTTAATCCCTGAGAAATCAGAATACGGAGAGATATAAGGAATGTCCCTAAACTCATTCATTTTCCTCATCTCATTCTTCGAAAGCTTAAGCCCCTTAGGTAGCTTCACTCGATTAAACTTCAGCGGTCGGTCAATAATCAAATTCTTCTCTTCCAATTCTCTAGCTCGGTTCTCCTCCTCGGCTAACTCTGCTGCAGAAACAGCAAGTTCAGGATCCCAGTGTGTCAATTCGAGAGCTGGACCGCTCTCGGTTGCCACAACTCTAAAGTACTGAGGATAACGATGGCAAATCGTGTCACGAAACTCGGAAGGAAGACCAAAATCAGTCCTCAAATGTGCAATTTTCTCCAACAATATTCGCTTATCAGCAGACATCATCAGTAACTTCCTCAGCTTAGTAACCAACAAACCTTCCATTTCATTTCTGATCTTCAGCTCCTCGAAGTACAACCTTTCAGCCTCTTCCGTCAATTTAAATTTCAAAGAAAACGCTTCTTCTTCTACAATCTCAAATACTGCAGGGAACATCTTCAACAACTCAATTAGCCTCGTCTTTTCCTGTACACCTAAATCTCTCCTGAATTTACCCAAACCCCTAAGTGACATAACATTATCATGATGCTGAACTAGAATCTTCCTAATCCGAGTAACCAATTTCAGCTTCTTATCCCTCTGTATTACATTATCAAACGGAAGCTCCTTCCTCCATTTCACACCAGCTCTAATCGGTTGAAAATACACATGAGATTTTCTTGAATTATCACTAAAACTATCATTTCTGTTCCGAAAATCCAAATTCTTACCCCAAAATTCAGATTTAACAGAAAAGTAAGCTCTGTGCGGAAGAATGAAATGTGCGAACATGGATAGCGAAGCTTTAGGGGAAAATAGAGCAGTAAAAAAAGAAGAAGATGATCGGAGAACACACCTGGTCAGCTCCGGCTAATTGAAGGGAGAAGATTAGGGTTTATGTTCATCGGGAAAAACCCGGCTTCCAAGTCCGTAGAGAAAATTTCGTGGAGGCCGTAAAAGCCTATATGGAAAATATAGATTTATTATTCAAACTTAAAATAAATAAATAATTTTTTTTTAGTTTTGTTCATTTTCTAATAATTTCTTAGTACAAGTAACCGTTTTTTTGTATTTTGTTATTTATCATTACTTTTTTTTGTTATTATTGACGTGATATTATATTTTTTTTATTAAAAAATAATTTAAAATTTGACATCACACCATATTTTTATTAAAATATATTTAATATCTTTTCTTAAAATAAAAAATTTTAAAAATTTAAAATAAAAACTACATTAAAAGGAGGTAGATCAAAGAAGGAATCTAGTAGACATTAGCCGGGTCCAAACCTTAGGGTTCAAATCTAAACTTGAGTTTGAACCTTAACTTCCATAGGTCGATCCGTTTATGACTGAACCAATCCAAGCTGGAAGCTCAACCTTACGTCGGCAAAGCCTACGTGCATCAACCTAACCCGAACCGAACTGCAACCCATCACACATGCCCCTAACCACAACCCACAATTGACCTGCTACAATCGTTTTTGACGTAATTGGGAGTGTTTTAGGTTTTTGTAGCCTCTGGCCAATTTAAAATAATTGGAGCCAACTTCAATTATTAATACACTTGAGTAAATCAATTTCAAGATGATATTCTGATAATCCAAGGATATTAAGAAGTAAGTGGACTTATCGTTGATATGTCTTTAGGCTTAATTAGATTACTTGATTGATGCATGAATGACATGTACTCTATGACTATTTCTTACGTATCATTTTTTATTGTTATGATCCTACTTTTTCATTTAAAAATAAGGTTGCCATTGCGTGGATGTCTCGACAACTAAATGCTGAAAACCATTTACAAAAAATGTACTTTAAACATTATCATAGACTTAAACATTCACAAAGATCATCTAAAATTAAAAATGTAGCATCAAACAGATAGCAGCCAGATAGCGTAGGACTAAAACTTAAATGCAAAAAAAAAAAAAAAAAAAAAAAAAAAAAATGCCCTAAAAAGGAGCGACACTCGGCGACTACAGAAGTTGGGAGCCTGTGACAATTGGTAACAAAGCAGAGGTAGAGGAGAACGCGGCAGCAGTGCATGCGAGTTATCTCTATCAGTTATGGGTCAATACAAAGGGGAACCTTGCTGCATCAGGGAAGATAGTTCTTAGTAGCTACTTTATTTTCTATCCTTCCATCTATAGTAATCTCTTTTACTCATCTTCTTGAATTCAGTAATGTTTTGTAGCTAAACCTGTGGAAGGAGACATTTGGGTGTGAAATTGCTGGAAAATTTACTAGGTAAGGAAGAGTGCCAATTTACTATTTCTCCAATTTTAGTCTCTCTCTGACCCCAAATTCCCTCAAACCAATTCATTTCTATTTCTAAGTCTACACCGACAATAATTGACTTTTCGAACTTAGATCGTCGGTAAGGGTTTCAACATTTTTCTTTCTCTTCGAACACATGATTGTAGACTCGAATCTTCTACCTAACCTATTGAGGATCAACTATAAACTTTTGGGTAAGGAGAAAGGAACCCGAGGGCAAATAGATTTGATTTTGGCTCGGGTCAAAACTCCAACTCAAGACAGCAATAGTTCTCAAGATCACAAATATATTTTCATAATTAAATGAGAGCCTGGTTGGTAGAATTCTCACTTGATTTTGTGTCATTCATCAACTTGGGCATAGCTGAATTGGTCTTAGAAATTCAACTATCTATCTCTTTATCTTTATGTTATATTAGAAATAAAGATTCTAGTTAACTTTTATCGAGCAAATATCTTCTCTATGTTATAAATAATTGTTGAAAAGGAAAATACATTTTTTTGAAATATGTAGCCAATAAAATTGTTAAGGTAGGAACCATGTTCCAACAATGAAAAGAAAAGCAAGTATTATATGACGTGGCAAATTGTAGAAAAAACATTATTTAAAACACAGACAAACTTATATGAATTTATGCCGATATCAGATCATACATGTGACTTAGGTCAGATTCTTTGTTTTTACTTGATAGAGTGGAGTTCTTATGATTAAGCCACAAAAAGGGAAGATGCACATTGTTAGTATAGGTTGTAACTTTTATTTCCTTTAACACTTTCTTAGTCCTCAAATCTTCAAGATCACTCTCATTATGATGTGGTCTCGGTTCATTTATGTACTCCTCCTTTATTCGGGTGTCACATATCTACTAGCTTCTTCTTTGGTTTGTTCTTGAATCACATCTTAGAGCAATCACTCTGATACCAACTGTAACGACTCTAATTTTCTATTAAAACTAAGGTTGCCACAACATGCCTAACATTGGAGAAATTTATTTAAAAGAAATGTAACTAGAATGTGTTTTGTTTGAAAAAAAAAAANCTTTATTTTTGTGGCTTTCGTAGCAACGCAGTCATCCATACATGAGTGTCTTACCTTTACTTAGAAAAATAGAAAACGCGACTTTAGAGTAGCCTCATTGTTGGAGTCAAAACATAATCATGTTTCATGGTTGGGCCTATCTTTTCATAACTATTCCTTGGGCTTTACTTTCTCTTACCGGTATCTATACGTGCACATTAACTCGAAAGACAGGCTTGTTTACATACCTCCTAAGCCTGACTATGGACTAGTGCACACTCATTCTGGAGAAAACCAACAGAAAAAAAGGAGCACGTATCATATCATAGTATACGCGTCCGTATAAAATATACTGAAGAAGCATCCCATGCTTGTGACATACACCATGTATGATGTCCAGTAGTTCAAAATATAATACATGGTTATGATGCATATCATACTTTCATTCTTTTCATAACATTGGTTCGTATAAGAAATAATGTATAGATGACATTAATTTCATCCTATCGTACTTGAGTAAGCAATGTTTAATAGCCATAACAGGAACACGGTATCATACCTAACACAGCTTAGTGAAAGTACACGCACCATCAACTCTAAAATTGAGATGGTGGAGGTGGTATTTAAGGAAGGTTGCCCTAAAAAGGAGCGACACTCGGCGACTACAGAAGTTGGGAGCCTGTGACAATTGGTAACAAAGCAGAGGTAGAGGAGAACGCGGCAGCAGTGCATGCGAGTTATCTCTATCAGTTATGGGTCAATACAAAGGGGAACCTTGCTGCATCAGGGAAGATAGTTCTTAGTAGCTACTTTATTTTCTATCCTTCCATCTATAGTAATCTCTTTTACTCATCTTCTTGAATTCAGTAATGTTTTGTAGCTAAACCTGTGGAAGGAGACATTTGGGTGTGAAATTGCTGGAAAATTTACTAGGTAAGGAAGAGTGCCAATTTACTATTTCTCCAATTTTAGTCTCTCTCTGACCCCAAATTCCCTCAAACCAATTCATTTCTATTTCTAAGTCTACACCGACAATAATTGACTTTTCGAACTTAGATCGTCGGTAAGGGTTTCAACATTTTTCTTTCTCTTCGAACACATGATTGTAGACTCGAATCTTCTACCTAACCTATTGAGGATCAACTATAAACTTTTGGGTAAGGAGAAAGGAACCCGAGGGCAAATAGATTTGATTTTGGCTCGGGTCAAAACTCCAACTCAAGACAGCAATAGTTCTCAAGATCACAAATATATTTTCATAATTAAATGAGAGCCTGGTTGGTAGAATTCTCACTTGATTTTGTGTCATTCATCAACTTGGGCATAGCTGAATTGGTCTTAGAAATTCAACTATCTATCTCTTTATCTTTATGTTATATTAGAAATAAAGATTCTAGTTAACTTTTATCGAGCAAATATCTTCTCTATGTTATAAATAATTGTTGAAAAGGAAAATACATTTTTTTGAAATATGTAGCCAATAAAATTGTTAAGGTAGGAACCATGTTCCAACAATGAAAAGAAAAGCAAGTATTATATGACGTGGCAAATTGTAGAAAAAACATTATTTAAAACACAGACAAACTTATATGAATTTATGCCGATATCAGATCATACATGTGACTTAGGTCAGATTCTTTGTTTTTACTTGATAGAGTGGAGTTCTTATGATTAAGCCACAAAAAGGGAAGATGCACATTGTTAGTATAGGTTGTAACTTTTATTTCCTTTAACACTTTCTTAGTCCTCAAATCTTCAAGATCACTCTCATTATGATGTGGTCTCGGTTCATTTATGTACTCCTCCTTTATTCGGGTGTCACATATCTACTAGCTTCTTCTTTGGTTTGTTCTTGAATCACATCTTAGAGCAATCACTCTGATACCAACTGTAACGACTCTAATTTTCTATTAAAACTAAGGTTGCCACAACATGCCTAACATTGGAGAAATTTATTTAAAAGAAATGTAACTAGAATGTGTTTTGTTTGAAAAAAAAAAACAAAAAAACAAACAAAGCAAAGTTTCAAAAAGATAACAAAACATACATATATCATATATTATCGTAATGTAGCAAATTATTCATTATTCTTGTATTTCATGGATAGAATTTAGTCACACACTAATAATCAAAACATAGTCGTGTTCTTATTAACACTTAATTTTTGAGATCTTCTTCTTTGAGGTCTTCAAATTGCATATCATTGGACTTCAATTCTTTGGTTGCGAATTTAATACAGATGCATAAACCGATTTCAGAACATGAACAAGTATGATCTCTGCAGTCAGCAGAGGTGTTGCATGCGATTTGTGTTAAAAGACTTCTCTTTGATACCAGTAGTGGCATCCCTTCAACTTCAACTGCAATAATATTTAAACACTTAACATTATGTTTGAAACTTTTGAACACTTTAACATGTGATTTATTTTAGAAGGCTTCTCAGTTGAAATATTAGCCTTCAAAGAGATTCAAAACTGTGAATGTTTGATTAATCCACCACACCTAAATGGTGTGAAAGTTATCTTATTTATAATCAAATAAATTACAAGGATATGGAAATAGTAATAAATGGAAATAACAATAAATGGAAAGATACCTATGGTAATAAGGCAAATATCTAATATTTGCCTTATAATAAAATATCAAATATAATATATACGGTAAACTATAATTTATTACTAAATATCCTTAACACCCCACCGCAAGCTGAACGTCGGATTTGAACGAACGTGAAGCTTGAATCTGAAAAATTCAAAGAGGTTGAGAAACACTTTTCGTGAAGATGTCAACAACCTGGTTCANGAACCTTGCTGCATCAGGGAAGATAGTTCTTAGTAGCTACTTTATTTTCTATCCTTCCATCTATAGTAATCTCTTTTACTCATCTTCTTGAATTCAGTAATGTTTTGTAGCTAAACCTGTGGAAGGAGACATTTGGGTGTGAAATTGCTGGAAAATTTACTAGGTAAGGAAGAGTGCCAATTTACTATTTCTCCAATTTTAGTCTCTCTCTGACCCCAAATTCCCTCAAACCAATTCATTTCTATTTCTAAGTCTACACCGACAATAATTGACTTTTCGAACTTAGATCGTCGGTAAGGGTTTCAACATTTTTCTTTCTCTTCGAACACATGATTGTAGACTCGAATCTTCTACCTAACCTATTGAGGATCAACTATAAACTTTTGGGTAAGGAGAAAGGAACCCGAGGGCAAATAGATTTGATTTTGGCTCGGGTCAAAACTCCAACTCAAGACAGCAATAGTTCTCAAGATCACAAATATATTTTCATAATTAAATGAGAGCCTGGTTGGTAGAATTCTCACTTGATTTTGTGTCATTCATCAACTTGGGCATAGCTGAATTGGTCTTAGAAATTCAACTATCTATCTCTTTATCTTTATGTTATATTAGAAATAAAGATTCTAGTTAACTTTTATCGAGCAAATATCTTCTCTATGTTATAAATAATTGTTGAAAAGGAAAATACATTTTTTTGAAATATGTAGCCAATAAAATTGTTAAGGTAGGAACCATGTTCCAACAATGAAAAGAAAAGCAAGTATTATATGACGTGGCAAATTGTAGAAAAAACATTATTTAAAACACAGACAAACTTATATGAATTTATGCCGATATCAGATCATACATGTGACTTAGGTCAGATTCTTTGTTTTTACTTGATAGAGTGGAGTTCTTATGATTAAGCCACAAAAAGGGAAGATGCACATTGTTAGTATAGGTTGTAACTTTTATTTCCTTTAACACTTTCTTAGTCCTCAAATCTTCAAGATCACTCTCATTATGATGTGGTCTCGGTTCATTTATGTACTCCTCCTTTATTCGGGTGTCACATATCTACTAGCTTCTTCTTTGGTTTGTTCTTGAATCACATCTTAGAGCAATCACTCTGATACCAACTGTAACGACTCTAATTTTCTATTAAAACTAAGGTTGCCACAACATGCCTAACATTGGAGAAATTTATTTAAAAGAAATGTAACTAGAATGTGTTTTGTTTGAAAAAAAAAAACAAAAAAACAAACAAAGCAAAGTTTCAAAAAGATAACAAAACATACATATATCATATATTATCGTAATGTAGCAAATTATTCATTATTCTTGTATTTCATGGATAGAATTTAGTCACACACTAATAATCAAAACATAGTCGTGTTCTTATTAACACTTAATTTTTGAGATCTTCTTCTTTGAGGTCTTCAAATTGCATATCATTGGACTTCAATTCTTTGGTTGCGAATTTAATACAGATGCATAAACCGATTTCAGAACATGAACAAGTATGATCTCTGCAGTCAGCAGAGGTGTTGCATGCGATTTGTGTTAAAAGACTTCTCTTTGATACCAGTAGTGGCATCCCTTCAACTTCAACTGCAATAATATTTAAACACTTAACATTATGTTTGAAACTTTTGAACACTTTAACATGTGATTTATTTTAGAAGGCTTCTCAGTTGAAATATTAGCCTTCAAAGAGATTCAAAACTGTGAATGTTTGATTAATCCACCACACCTAAATGGTGTGAAAGTTATCTTATTTATAATCAAATAAATTACAAGGATATGGAAATAGTAATAAATGGAAATAACAATAAATGGAAAGATACCTATGGTAATAAGGCAAATATCTAATATTTGCCTTATAATAAAATATCAAATATAATATATATGGTAAACTATAATTTATTACTAAATATCCTTAACACCCCACCGCAAGCTGAACGTCGGATTTGAACGAACGTGAAGCTTGAATCTGAAAAATTCAAAGAGGTTGAGAAACACTTTTCGTGAAGATGTCAACAACCTGGTTCAGAGGAGGCGTAAAGAAACACTTTCTTGGCCATCGAAAATTGCAGAGGGATCGCCGCTCAGCGGCGATGCTGCCTTGGCTTCGACGAGAATATGTCTAACCCATAAACAGGGATTGTCGCTTAGCGACGATGCTACCTTGGCTCTGGTGAGAATATGTCTAACCCCAAGAAGTAGAAGGGGAAACCTAGAGCAAGGGACAAAGACAATGTTGAAGCCGGAAGAGTCGCCACATTGGGCGAAGGAGCCAATTTTGGCAAAAAGGGCAGCCGGAAGAGTCGCCACATTGGGGCGAAGGAGCCAATTTTGGCGAGAAGGGCGGCAGCAACTTGGTTGGCGAAGATGCCAGTGCGGCGCCTAGATTCCAAAGGTGAATCTCTGCAAAAGGTCGATAGGCTTATCGAGATTCTGTATATTTCCGAAGAGAAATGCTGATGAAGATCCTAAGATTAGGGTTTCTGTGAAGGATGAAGGATAAAGGGAAAATTGAGAAGAAAATGAAAGAGACTATGTTTGGAAAAGGTGAGGTTGTATGTACAGAGTATGGTGAAGGATGATTTGGAGGTCAATAGGGTGGAGCTGAAGAGTAATTAATCAGCTCCGCCTGCGGTAGCCATGAAGACTGCTCCTGCGGTGTCAAAGCCAGCAGGGGTGGTGGAGAAGAACAGTAGAAGATTTCAAAAGCCATTGAAAAGAAAGGATCCGGGTTGCTAAACCAAAATGGCTCTGATACCATGTGGTGGAGAACAGTAGAAGATTTCAAAAGCCATTGAAAAGAAAGGATCCGGGTTGCTAAACCAAAATGGCTCTGATACCATGTGAATGTTTGATTAATCCACCACACCTAAATGGTGTGAAAGTTATCTTATTTATAATCAAATAAATTACAAAGGATATGGAAATAGTAATAAATGGAAATAACAATAAATGGAAAGATACCTATGGCAATAAGGCAAATAAAGAACGAGGAACTAGAAATTTTACCGGAACGAGACACGACCAGCAGTATCATCACAATAACGGAACTCAACTTCACACTACAAATCTCTATCATATTATTCTTTGTGTTCGAAATATTTTGAATGGTTTGATGTGATGGTTAAGTTTCTTTCTNAAAGCAAGTATTATATGACGTGGCAAATTGTAGAAAAAACATTATTTAAAACACAGACAAACTTATATGAATTTATGCCGATATCAGATCATACATGTGACTTAGGTCAGATTCTTTGTTTTTACTTGATAGAGTGGAGTTCTTATGATTAAGCCACAAAAAGGGAAGATGCACATTGTTAGTATAGGTTGTAACTTTTATTTCCTTTAACACTTTCTTAGTCCTCAAATCTTCAAGATCACTCTCATTATGATGTGGTCTCGGTTCATTTATGTACTCCTCCTTTATTCGGGTGTCACATATCTACTAGCTTCTTCTTTGGTTTGTTCTTGAATCACATCTTAGAGCAATCACTCTGATACCAACTGTAACGACTCTAATTTTCTATTAAAACTAAGGTTGCCACAACATGCCTAACATTGGAGAAATTTATTTAAAAGAAATGTAACTAGAATGTGTTTTGTTTGAAAAAAAAAAACAAAAAAACAAACAAAGCAAAGTTTCAAAAAGATAACAAAACATACATATATCATATATTATCGTAATGTAGCAAATTATTCATTATTCTTGTATTTCATGGATAGAATTTAGTCACACACTAATAATCAAAACATAGTCGTGTTCTTATTAACACTTAATTTTTGAGATCTTCTTCTTTGAGGTCTTCAAATTGCATATCATTGGACTTCAATTCTTTGGTTGCGAATTTAATACAGATGCATAAACCGATTTCAGAACATGAACAAGTATGATCTCTGCAGTCAGCAGAGGTGTTGCATGCGATTTGTGTTAAAAGACTTCTCTTTGATACCAGTAGTGGCATCCCTTCAACTTCAACTGCAATAATATTTAAACACTTAACATTATGTTTGAAACTTTTGAACACTTTAACATGTGATTTATTTTAGAAGGCTTCTCAGTTGAAATATTAGCCTTCAAAGAGATTCAAAACTGTGAATGTTTGATTAATCCACCACACCTAAATGGTGTGAAAGTTATCTTATTTATAATCAAATAAATTACAAGGATATGGAAATAGTAATAAATGGAAATAACAATAAATGGAAAGATACCTATGGTAATAAGGCAAATATCTAATATTTGCCTTATAATAAAATATCAAATATAATATATATGGTAAACTATAATTTATTACTAAATATCCTTAACACCCCACCGCAAGCTGAGCGTCGGATTTGAACGAACGTGAAGCTTGAATCTGAAAAATTCAAAGAGGTTGAGAAACACTTTTCGTGAAGATGTCAACAACCTGGTTCAGAGGAGGCGTAAAGAAACACTTTCTTGGCCATCGAAAATTGCAGAGGGATCGCCGCTCAGCGGCGATGCTGCCTTGGCTTCGACGAGAATATGTCTAACCCATAAACAGGGATTGTCGCTTAGCGACGATGCTACCTTGGCTCTGGTGAGAATATGTCTAACCCCAAGAAGTAGAAGGGGAAACCTAGAGCAAGGGACAAAGACAATGTTGAAGCCGGAAGAGTCGCCACATTGGGCGAAGGAGCCAATTTTGGCAAAAAGGGCAGCCGGAAGAGTCGCCACATTGGGGCGAAGGAGCCAATTTTGGCGAGAAGGGCGGCAGCAACTTGGTTGGCGAAGATGCCAGTGCGGCGCCTAGATTCCAAAGGTGAATCTCTGCAAAAGGTCGATAGGCTTATCGAGATTCTGTATATTTCCGAAGAGAAATGCTGATGAAGATCCTAAGATTAGGGTTTCTGTGAAGGATGAAGGATAAAGGGAAAATTGAGAAGAAAATGAAAGAGACTATGTTTGGAAAAGGTGAGGTTGTATGTACAGAGTATGGTGAAGGATGATTTGGAGGTCAATAGGGTGGAGCTGAAGAGTAATTAATCAGCTCCGCCTGCGGTAGCCATGAAGACTGCTCCTGCGGTGTCAAAGCCAGCAGGGGTGGTGGAGAAGAACAGTAGAAGATTTCAAAAGCCATTGAAAAGAAAGGATCCGGGTTGCTAAACCAAAATGGCTCTGATACCATGTGGTGGAGAACAGTAGAAGATTTCAAAAGCCATTGAAAAGAAAGGATCCGGGTTGCTAAACCAAAATGGCTCTGATACCATGTGAATGTTTGATTAATCCACCACACCTAAATGGTGTGAAAGTTATCTTATTTATAATCAAATAAATTACAAAGGATATGGAAATAGTAATAAATGGAAATAACAATAAATGGAAAGATACCTATGGCAATAAGGCAAATAAAGAACGAGGAACTAGAAATTTTACCGGAACGAGACACGACCAGCAGTATCATCACAATAACGGAACTCAACTTCACACTACAAATCTCTATCATATTATTCTTTGTGTTCGAAATATTTTGAATGGTTTGATGTGATGGTTAAGTTTCTTTCTTGCCAATCCCTTATATATAATCTTCTAGAGCACTGAAATATGAACCTAAATAGTAGATTTTAGTTGGTGCATGTGCCAAATATATGATATTTCTATCACTATAAAACCATAAATCCTATTTTTCGAAAAATAGGAAAAAAAAATCCAAGAGGGAAATGTATTGATTTCAATTCTTTTTTCCCTAAAAAATAATAATCATTTGCCATTGATTGAGCTTGAGCTTAGAAAGAAAGAAAAAAATAATAATAAATATAAACCAAATTGTCACAATTTTTTTTCCCTAAAGATATAAGGTAAGATCCCACATCGATCGGAGAGGAAAACAAAACGTTTCCTAACAGACGTGTTTTAAAATCTTTATGAGAAATCCGAACGAAAAAGCTCAAAGAAGACAATATCTGTTAGTAGTGAGTTTCAAAATGCTTTAAAATGTTGACTAGAAATTCGGAGAAAAAGCTCAAATAGAAAAATATCTATTAACAGGAGATTTGAGCTGCTACATGTGGTAAGCTTACCCGATTTTGTCATTAACATTAACTTAAATAGAAGTAAAAAATTTATTAAAACATTTATTCTTAGGTCAAAATTTAGAGGTTTCAATTTTATATTGATGACCCGTTATGCAATAATAACATCAAACTTGTTTGAGAATTAAAGAAGTGGGAATCTTTAATTAGCGGTATGATTAAGGATAGTAATTATAAGTGTTATTTTGGAAAAGGGTACGAGCAGTTTGTTGTTTAGACCGGTTTGGGATGTTAGAAATTTCAAAACTTTTCTGTAGAATTAGAATTATTGTGTAATATCCTTACAATATAAAAAATGAATAGGCACGTTAGGAATAAAGGGAATAGCAAACTAATCAAATTAGCCTAGAACCTCATGCTATTCCTAATGAGCCAAATAGCGAGAACTGATGAACCAAAAGATCCCTGGCTAGACTAAATGATTAAAAACTATGAAGTTATAAAACTAGAACCTTAATTTAAGCTTGAATAAACTAGTAGAGCGTAGATGCGAGATATGTGACGACTAGGTATATAATAAAATATAAGGATGATGTAACGCACGTGAATGACAAATGACTTATAAATAAATTAAGAGCCTACCATTGTAACACCCTTATTTACTTATTAAAAATAGGGTGCCAATATGTGTATGACGTGACCATTGCGTGCATGTAATGACTCTAGATTTCTACTTATCTAGAGTCACTATCGTCATCAAAGAATAATCATTTTGTGCAGAAATAAGAGTATAAATTTTATCATAAAACATAAACTTCATCTTAAGATACTGTCATAACTTACGTGTTCGAAAACATCTTTAAAATGACACATCAAAATACTAAATGAAATAAATAAACATTAAAAATTAAAAAACCATATCCTAACAATAAATATAACTACCGAGTGCATGCGTCATGGTGGTCTCGAATTGTGACACCATCCTCAGTCGTACAAGGATGTCTTTCCTTTACCTGAAAAATAAGATTAGCACATGACTTGAGTATTTTAAGAAATGAATAAGCAACCCCTGTTGGGGCTAAATGCGATCACATACAAATCATGAGTGGGGCCTATCATATCAGTCTATTTTTCTAATGGACAACTTGGATATGTACTTAATTTTCCTACACACGATCCACACATGCAAGCACACGTGCAAGTATAGACCCACCAGTCGATTCACACACCTTCTGGACCCTTTTCTGGTTGGGCGAGCATTCCCTGGTAGCTGTTGATGCCAGACACCTATTAGGAATAGCGATGTCACGACAACATTATGATAAAAGTAATGATCATTCCCCTACTTCGCAGCGTACACGTCTATAATATTATAAAGGAATAAGGGGTATCCCCCGATGCATGAGCACACAATAATGCATGATGTCCCAACATTTTTCCATTATCATTAACATTTAATACATAATAATGCATGAGGTCCCAACCTTAAACGCTTTCGAATAATTGAAACTAAGAAGAAAGGGTCGAATGTATCAGAACGATCAGCCAAAATGCTAGTCTTGAGCTCTAAGAAAGTGTATCTTCAACTGGCTCAAACCATTCAAATGAGATGCTAAATTGAAGTGAGAGACCTCCCTCTTAAGGTGGAGGCCTAACTCCTATTCCATTTCTAAGTTTTAAGCAATGTGGGACCACCAATTAATTTTTTTTTTTTTTTTTTTTTTAAATTTCAAAATTTTGGATTATTACCTATTCTTACATTTTTCGAATAATTTAGGGCCTTCTAACTTCATCACTGTTATGCATAAATAAGTCTCTTGAATTAAAAAAATGGTATAAATTAACTCGAAGTTAATAATTGTAGCCATAAAATTCTATAAATCAAAAGTGAATCAATTTTGATCCCTAGTTGAACTTGTGCTTTTTGTTGGTTGGAAAGAGATTGTAAAATTTTTTACGACTCTTTTATGTTCAGTACATCAAATAAAAGATTTTAAATACCGAGCTTTATAAAAATTTGTCCAAAATGTTTTGCTGTTTTAATAACTTTTGAATATGTAATTGTCAGTTGTAACTTATTTATTATTTCTTGGTTGCAACCGAGTGTACATTGTTATATCAATTTTTATGTTTTTGATAATTTAGGGTCCTCCCAGGATAAAGTCTCTGTAAATGAGTAAAATATTTTAATCCTATTTTTAATTTTTGTTAGCGTAGTTTCTTTAAACTAATCCTTTTTGTTTGTTTTTGTTTTTCTTCTTCCGATCAATTTTTTTGTATTTGCCTTACTTGTAGAGTAACCAATTGCTTAGAAAAGTGCCCATGTTTAATTGACTTTAGTTTTAGTTTTATGATAATGTTGAACTATGTTAAGATGTTATAATTCTCCCTTGTTGTTATGATAATGTTGAACTATGTTAAGATGTTATAATTCTCCCTTGTGTTGTTGAAGAAAAAATTATTTTTTGAATGTTTATAAATTGATTTGTGTTTGCTTGTAAACTTTTAATATCTTTTATCTAATATCGAATAATTATGATTTGTGGATAAAATTTTTTTAGAAAAATTAAATTTTTTTAACAATCCTACACCCAAACACGAAAATACACGGTTGAGTTTGGTTGGGCTGTAAAAACTATTCCGTTGGGTTGGTTCCAAAAAATTTCCCCAACCCAACCCACCCATATATACTTGTAAATGGAATTTTAACCATCACTCATGGGTAATTATCTTTTGGAATAGTCCAAAAAAATTCATCGTCTTTTGTCGATATATTGTGCATACTCGTAAATGGAATTTTAAACATTGTAGAAACCTTTTGTATGTGTAAATCTAAAACGATTACCTACCTATGTGCATCGAAATTGTAATAATTATCTGTCTCTTTACATGAAAATTATATTAGGATACAAGATAATTACCCATTTGTGTGCATGTAAGTAGTAATAATTAACTGCATGTATCACAAGAATTACTTCAGACGATGTGATGTGGCATTGGGGTAATTAATTATCTGTGTGCATGAGAATTGTACCATTTTTCATGATATGACTTTGTGGCAATCATCTATCTATGTGTACGAGGATTGTATTGTTGTGTTGTGGTTTTACTTGTGGCAACTACTCATCTCTGAGCATGAGATTTAGTCAATGTTGGACGATTTATATTTCCTTTGGTTTCATGATATTTTGTTCTTGTTGAATGCATATCTAACTTCAACAAGAGGATTACTTACAGAGTATTTTCAATACTCAGTCTTCCTAAACAATGTTATTTTGAATTGCTACGAGATACTACCTTTTGTACTTCCGCATCTTTTTCATCATTCATTACAAGATTCTTTACCTTTTAGGTTACTTTCTTTTACAAACTCAATAGCCTAGTCATGAAATTTTTTATTATTTTTAAATAAATTGAATAAGTTGTTATCTGATTTGAGTTTAAAGGAATATCTCTAACAAAGTTTAATTATTTTTTTTTTAAGACTATTGATACGGATTCAAATTAGTTTATGTTGTGAAAAAAAATAAATAATCAAAGTGTCAAAAAGATAACAAAACATACGTATATCATATATCATCCTAGTGTAGCTACATTATTCATTATTCTTGCATTCGAAGGATAGACTTTAGTCCCACACACACTACCAATCACACCATGATTAATTTTATTCTTATTAGCACTTAATTTTTGAGATCCTCACCTTTGATCTCTTCAAATTGCATATCATTGAACTTGAGTTCTTTGGTTGCAAATTTAAAACAGACGCATAAACCGATATAAGAACACGAACAAGTATAATCTCCACAGTCAGCAGAGGTGTTGCATCCATTATCATTAACATTTAAACAATTAACACAAGTTTGAAACTTTTGAGTCATTTCCCACTTACCATTTTTTTTTATTAACTATTGAAATATTGAAGAGATTCCAAAACAAACTACGTGTGAAAAACTAAAAATTTTACCAGAGCGAGACACAACCAATAGTATCATCACAACAATGAAACTCAACTTCACAGTACAAATCTCCGTCATATTATCTGTTGTGTTTGAAATATTTTGAATGGGTTGGTGTAATGGTTAAGTTTCTTTCTCACCAATCTAATCTATTATATAGTTCTCTAGACATTAAATTAGCTCATCACCAATCTAATCTATTATATAGTTCTCTAGATATTAAATTAGCTCACCAAGGTTAGATTTTTGTTATGCATATACCAAATTCATGATATTTTTATAGTTACAAAACAGCAATTCCTATTTTCCTAAAAATAGAAAACATAAATTTTACCGACAGCGATTACTATGTCGTCACTTACCGACAAGGGCTTGTGACGCCGTGAGAATGGAAGAAAAGGTGAGCAGAAGGTCTCTCCAAACACCGCCGAAGTTTAGTTCACCAATACATTTCCTACTTGCATTTCTTTTTTCTATTTTTAGAAAAAATAGAATTTGTGGTTTTGTAATTATACAAATATCAACTAAAATCTACTATTTAGGAGTATACGAATCAACAAAGATCATATAGAGTGAGAGTTCATGACTAAGAAAGTCTTAATTTAAAGGAAATAAAAGTTACAACTTATACCAACAATGTGTATCTCCCTATGATACATGTGAATGAGGATAAGGTATTAATTTTCACTGTTAGAAGCGAGGAGTAAGTAACGTGATGAATGTAAACAATGTAAATCATCAATGTCATTTCATTTTCTTATCTTACGCATGACATACTTGACGGCGATGGAGCATCAGCCGTGGGACCATGGAACATGCCAGACCTACCTCATAGGCTAGTCTACAGAATCTATAACTTAAGCTAAATTTTCAAAACTTGGATCATGTGTAGTGAACTCACTCTCACTACCATTACCATGATTGAAATGGGGAACTCGAGTGAGCTCACCCCAAAAGAAACCTCACAGCCACTATAGGAACACTGCGACACAAGACAATAAAATCAAACAAAGTATTTATCTCCACTTTGGTAGATAGATCATGAGTTTGATGTTATTTCGGGGGTGAGATTGTCTGCCACAGATGTGTGTCATACGACTCAACCTGAGCTAGATGAATTCTATAAATAACTGAATAACCGGTTGATAGTCGGGTTCATTAGACCTGCAAAGACTCTTGTCAATGATCAAGAAGACACCAAGCACAAGGATATTATACGACCTCATGCAAAGAATAATAATTTTCTAGTGAAAAAATTAGGAAAGACTTCGATAGAGAAGATGCGAAGAGTAAACGAACCCGAGAAGTGGTTTTCAATAGTTCCTTATAGATTGGAAGAGACTCCTCCATGCTAAGATCAGATGGAAGCGTGTTGAGAGACCTGAAGATAGCCTCACCTTACATCACTAAGTTTGTGAAGAGTTTGATTGATAGAGATGTCAACCGAGTGGGAGAAGATGTAATGGTCATGATTGCCTAAGGTGTGTTGCTAATGGCCGCATGGCAGTTGTCCCGGTCATGATTGTTCAAGGCTGCTTGTCCATTTCAAACCACCTTTACTATTTCTTGTTGTGTCAATATAGGGGTGTATGACCGATTACTAAAATCATGGTTACACCTACCAAGGCTAAAATGCCCTAAAATGTACTATAGGAGAAAGTGACTAGTTGTCAATTCTTTCTACCCGGATTATGTGTTATCAAAGTCATTGGTGTTACCTACTCGTTTTTAGCTTATAACATTGCTTGTTTAAAAATCGTTTTAAACGTATTTCCTCACTCATGTTTTCTAAAACATTTCTTTCTAACGTGACTCGAGGCTCGAGCATACGCCAATATTGTCTGCAAAGTCTAAATTTTTCATGGCTGACTTGTTCACTAGGTTGCTGATATTGCCAACTTTCTGGCTTGCAAAATCGGAGGACTTGGGTTACTAACAGAAGAAAAAACATTGTCATGAAGTAAGGAACTATCTATGGTATGACTCATTCATTTTAAAAAATTGTGGAGATGAAATTCTTAAAAGATCCCAAAGGAAAAAGTAGAAAGTATACCTTGGTTGGTGTTTTATATCATGTATGTACACCCATCAAAATTGAATTCCAAGTGGTCGGGCCCTTCGTTATAGAATAAGTCTTGAACAGTGTAGCAATGAAAGTAAAGAACGAAGAGGATGGGTGTACATTCAATTGGCTGCGGGGATGAGCCTTTCTTCAAGAGAAATGTTTTTCTCCAAACATAATCAGCATCTATAGAGCTATAGATGCTACCGTTAGGGTAAGAATGAGTGATTGAATAGTTGATAAGAAAATCTGGTAACAAACCCGTAAACAAATAAAAAATTAAATCAAATTAAAATCTTTAATCAGATACAACAATCTAAACAAATACGTTATTTTTAACACTCCTCCTTGTTTAGATGCTGTGAACTCCAAGCTTTTTCCTGAACACCCATCTTACTCCAATTATCTTTCTGTTTAGAGGTCGATCAACCAACTCCCTGGTTTTGTTTTTTTCGATCACCGAAAGCTCCTCTTCTGATAGGTGCATCATCAACCAAAGCATCTTGTCGTTCATCTGCAGACTCTTCTTGTCGTTCATCTTCAGACTCTTCTAACATGCTACCAAACAAATTGTTTGGTGCATTAGAAATCTTATTCACCTTTGTCAGTTCTTCCCAATTCCATTGCTCATTTCCGGCAAAATGAATATCTCGGCTCACAATAACACGACTAGTGTGTGGTTGAAAAACTTTATAAGCTTTGGATATAGTGTTATACCCAACAAAGATGCCAGCTTCTGCCTTTTTGTCAAGCTTATCATGCTTGACCTGTGGAATGTAAGTGAAGCAAAGACACCCAAATACTCGAAGGAACTTTAAAGAAGATTTGTAACCATACCAAACTTCAAATGGTGTCAGGTCCTTTACAGCTTTTGTTGAAATTCGATTTTGTAAGCCCACAATAGTGTTTGGTGCTTTTCCCCAAAAATGTTTTGGAAGATTCTTCTCATGAAGCATGCATCTCGTCATCTCCATTATGAATCTATTCCTCCTTTCACTGACCATTCTGTTGAGGAGTGTATGGTGCTGTCAATTGATGTTCAATTCCAGCCTCTTCACAAAACCTGTTAAAAGTTGCTGAAGTGTACTCCTTGTCATTATCTGATCTTACAGTTTGAATCAAGCAGGTACTTTCATTCTCAACTCTTGCTTTGAATTTCCAAAATACACCCGCACCTTCTAACTTTTGCTTCATAAAGAAGATCCAACACATTCTTGTTAGATCATCAATAAAATTAATGTAATAAAGATTACCATTTAATGATGGTGTTCGCTGAGGACCACAAAGATCAGTATGAACTAGCTGCAGTTTTTTCAAGGCTTTCCATGCCTGTTTAGGAAAGGGTTGCCTATGTTGCTACCCAAAATTACAAGCACGGCAAGAAGACATGTCATCATCAATGTCAGTGAGTCCTTCTACCAGCTTCTTCGACTGCATCTGAAGCAAACCTCGATGATGAAAGTGCCCAAGTCTTTTGTGCCAAATCTCAGTGGCACTAGCTCTGGATATAAAGATCATCTGTTCTTTCTCCATCGGATTTAGAGCAAAGCTTTTTCCTTTCATTTTGACATTGAACAAGTCTTTGCCACTAGCATCTTTGATCAAACACTGTTTATTCTCAAACAACACTTTATAGTCTTTATCGAGTAACTGACCAACACTTAAGAGATTTTGATCAATTTCAGGTACAAATAAAACATCTGGAATAAATTTTGTACCTTCATAACTTGTTATAGCTACTGTGTCTTTTCCTTTGACTTCCATGTGTTCACCAATTCCAATCCTCACTCTCTTGACTTCAGTGTCTCTTAATTCCTAAAAAAAACTCTTTGTCATATGTCATATGGTTTGTACACCCACTGTCAATCAACCAGCTCTCGCTTGATTCTTTGCCTGAGAAACAAGTGACCACAAACAATTGATCTTCTTCTTCTTGATCAATTACCTGTGCATCTACTTCTTTCACCTGATCTTTGGATTTGCAGATCACAACTTCATGTCCAAGTAGATTGCATTTGGAGCATTTGGCTTCTCTAACACTTGTATGGTGGTTGATCTTTCTTCTCACAATGGCGGCAAGGTGGATAGGATTTTTTGAAACCTCCTCCTTTTGTCTTATGATAATTGGCAGATGAATTGCCATTTGTCAATTGGTTTTTGAAAATTTTCTTATTTTTATACCTGTTCTTGTCTTGATGCTTAACAGGTAAGGCACCTTCAATCACCCCTTCTTGTCTCATAGACCTCCTTTGCTCTTGTGCTTGTAAAGCATTCAAGAGCTCTGTAAGAGAAATCTTTGACATGTCTTTGGTGTTCTCCAAAGTATTAATTGTGGCTTCAAACTTCTCTCGAACAGTGACTAGCAGCTTTTCAACGATTCTGGAATCATTTAACACAGAACCAAGCAATCTCACCTTGTTGGCAATGCTGAAAAGTCGGTCAGAGTACTCTTTCACCGACTCCGACTCCTTCATTTTCTGCAACTCGAAATCCCTAATCAAATTCAGGACTTTCATTCCACGAATCCTCTCATCTCCTTCATATTCAGCCTTGAGATAATCCCAGATTTCCTTTGCTGTTTTGAGGGACATTATTCACATGAAGATTATTTGAGATACACCGGCAAATAGGCAAGCTTTTGCCTTTGATTTCCTTGTCTTCTTTTCCTTATGTACTTTGATTTGTGCTACAGTATGATTTGCTGGAAGTGGAGGGATTTCATAATCCTCTTCTATTGCTTTCCAAAGATCCAAAGCCTCCAGATAAGTCTCCATACGAAGTACCCACATTTGATAATTGTCTCCATCGAAGACTGGTGGTGCAACAACGAAAAAATTGGATTCTTCTTCCATCTTGATCTCACAGATCCCTTAAGAAGATAGCTCTGATACCAATTGTTAGTGCAAGAATGAGTGATTGAATAGTTATAAGAAATTGTATTATGAAGAGCAATAATGCTCCATATAGAGAGAATACAAGAATATATTTAGAAAATCTATCTAAAAATCTTCGGAGTAGCAAACCAGTAAATAAATAAATAAATAAATAAATAACTAAATCAAATCAAAACTAAATCAAAACTAAATCAAATCAAAATTAAATCAAATCAAAGCTAACTCAATTAAGGAGATTTAATCCGATACATCAATCTAAACAAATACGTATCTTTAACAGCTACAATATACGATAATGAGAATGAGCTAAGAGGTCTTTTGTCTAGAAAGAGAACACGTCCCAACGGAATGGGTCCATGTATTTATGCAACAAAAGCTTCAAGATACTTCAACTTGGGGTTCATTTATTCTTACATAGTTAAAATTTATGATTGATGATAATTTAGAGTTATGGTGTTCTTAATGCATTTTAAGACTTACTTACATAGTAGTTAATTATGGACATAAAATATGAAAGTTACAGCAAATGCCTAAAAGGTTTTAATTTTGAGGCTAGGAGCCGCCTAAAGGATTTTAATTTTGAGGCTAGGAGCCCTTTAATTTTCCTTTTAGCAAATGGTTAAGTTTCTCTCCAATCCTATATAATTTAGGTTGCAGGTAGAATCAGTCAATCTTGACATGATCAATCTTACTTGTAAAATGATTTGAATTTTGTTATGGATTTGAGATATTCAATCAAAAGATAATTTGAATCTTACTTCTGTTATGGTAATTCCATACCACGATTTCCTTTAAAAGGGTCACAATCATATTCGTTGTCATGAAGGGGATATAATTGGATGAAGAGATTAAGGCCTACTCTAAGAAAAATGTGGGCGTTTGTACTTTTTCAAATACGATGGAACAATTATGATTGCTATTAGAGGCGCCCATGAAAAACTGAGGTAACAATTCCACTAACCCCTCCCTTGATAAGATGATGTTGCAAAAAGAGCGAGAATTCCGAGCGCAACAAAAAGCGGTGGCTTGACTGTAGGCATTGTCAGCCTCTTGTGTTTAGTAGATGAATATATTTGGTACACTTAAACTGAACCATATATAAATCTCTCCATCTCTTCGTCGTGCTGTGAAAATGGATTTTCTGCATTATCTGCCTTCTCTATTACTCTACATAATTGAAGTCATGAATATAAATCTCTAACCAATATTTTTTCTTGCATTTTCTAATTCTTATTTTTTGTGTTCATCTCGATAGAGTATGTGTTATTGTGCAGTCCTAACAAAGGAGAAAAACCAAAGGACAAGAACATGAACAAGAATAAACATCATCCAAGATTATAAGTACCAAAGGGAGTATCTAAGGGATAAGAAACAAGTACTAAAGGACAAGAACATAAACAAGGATAAGGATCCAAATTCTTAAAACTATAACCCAAAATCTAAGAACAAGGGTCCTTAGATAAGAACTATGTCTAAGAACTTAGAGTCGAGGACTAAGGTCCTCAAGCTAGAAACATGGCATGAACTAATAATGAAAAGAGTGTTGTACTCTAGCATCTATCATGGACACGGTAGCATGCTTATTGAGTCTTTGTTATTCAAGTGACAAGTAAGGGCTCGTTAAAGATGGAAGCAGATCTAGAGCTAGTGCCATATAAAGCCACATTCTGTTTTCAACTGTTTAATGTTTTAATTGTTTAATGTTTTAATGTTTTAAGTTGTTTTGCTTACTACTCCGAAGGTATTGAAATTCATAAACTTTATTTTGATTTGTAAATAAAATATATTCATGTTTAATATATTTTTTAAATCGGGAAAAATTTAGCATTCTCTTTTTACATATTTAAGTCATGATCCATTATATGAGAATCTTAGAAATAAGGTTGTAACAAAATAGTCCGTAGCAATTACAAAGTGGGTCGTGTTAACAGTGTTACTAAGATAAGATATCCAATCTTATTTATATACTATATCCTTTTAGTTTACTTCTTGAATATGACTCTCCTATATGTCAATTACATACGGTTTAAGATTATACTAATAACCTTATATTTTTCATCCCGGAGAGTTACCAATAAAATAATTGAAATTATTATTAAAAAATAATTAATTAATTATGAAGATTTTTAGGACTTAAATCTAAACTTCCTACGCCTTCTAAATGAATTTGACTGGTCTATAGTATTTTAACTCTCGTTATCTTATTCTTGTTGCTTTGAAATAAAAGTGGATATAATCTAAACTTGACCAGAACTTTTGTCTCCACCTTAAAATTTTCATGGCCAGTTTTTTACTGACTGTCATAACTCATTTTTTAGCTTTCTAGAGCACGAAACGGGCGTGGGCGGACTCAACATAGTAAATATACAGTAAAAATTTTGCATGTATATTTAAAATATCAAACACAAAATATGAGTTTAAATACAAAACGGGAAGGGGATAAAAAAATAATCGACAAAAATGGATAGAAAATAGAGGATCGTCCGGACCCTAAGTTTAGTTCTTTATGGCACCTACTCAAGATTCGGTCCCATTCTTGACTAGCATTTAGTTTTTAAGATACATGTAACATCGAAAAGTGAAAAGTGAAGGTAAATAATAAGCGGTCCATTAAGGGATTTAGGCAAGTCAAGGGTCTTGAAAAAGTCATTTTTATACCCTAACAGGTAATTTTAAGAAATAAAAAAGTAAGCTAACAGGTAATTTTAAGAAATAAAAAAGTAAGCTAACAGGTAATTTTAAGAAATAAAAAAGTAAGCGCACCAAACGAATTAAGTAGTAATAGAAGATCTTCTGTACATGTTTTATGGGAACCCTATTTCTATGTAACCCTATTCGTAGGATATACATTTGCGTTTGCCGGGAGTCGAACCCAGGTCTATTGCTTGGAAGNAAGGATCCAAATTCTTAAAACTATAACCCAAAATCTAAGAACAAGGGTCCTTAGATAAGAACTATGTCTAAGAACTTAGAGTCGAGGACTAAGGTCCTCAAGCTAGAAACATGGCATGAACTAATAATGAAAAGAGTGTTGTACTCTAGCATCTATCATGGACACGGTAGCATGCTTATTGAGTCTTTGTTATTCAAGTGACAAGTAAGGGCTCGTTAAAGATGGAAGCAGATCTAGAGCTAGTGCCATATAAAGCCACATTCTGTTTTCAACTGTTTAATGTTTTAATTGTTTAATGTTTTAATGTTTTAAGTTGTTTTGCTTACTACTCCGAAGGTATTGAAATTCATAAACTTTATTTTGATTTGTAAATAAAATATATTCATGTTTAATATATTTTTTAAATCGGGAAAAATTTAGCATTCTCTTTTTACATATTTAAGTCATGATCCATTATATGAGAATCTTAGAAATAAGGTTGTAACAAAATAGTCCGTAGCAATTACAAAGTGGGTCGTGTTAACAGTGTTACTAAGATAAGATATCCAATCTTATTTATATACTATATCCTTTTAGTTTACTTCTTGAATATGACTCTCCTATATGTCAATTACATACGGTTTAAGATTATACTAATAACCTTATATTTTTCATCCCGGAGAGTTACCAATAAAATAATTGAAATTATTATTAAAAAATAATTAATTAATTATGAAGATTTTTAGGACTTAAATCTAAACTTCCTACGCCTTCTAAATGAATTTGACTGGTCTATAGTATTTTAACTCTCGTTATCTTATTCTTGTTGCTTTGAAATAAAAGTGGATATAATCTAAACTTGACCAGAACTTTTGTCTCCACCTTAAAATTTTCATGGCCAGTTTTTTACTGACTGTCATAACTCATTTTTTAGCTTTCTAGAGCACGAAACGGGCGTGGGCGGACTCAACATAGTAAATATACAGTAAAAATTTTGCATGTATATTTAAAATATCAAACACAAAATATGAGTTTAAATACAAAACGGGAAGGGGATAAAAAAATAATCGACAAAAATGGATAGAAAATAGAGGATCGTCCGGACCCTAAGTTTAGTTCTTTATGGCACCTACTCAAGATTCGGTCCCATTCTTGACTAGCATTTAGTTTTTAAGATACATGTAACATCGAAAAGTGAAAAGTGAAGGTAAATAATAAGCGGTCCATTAAGGGATTTAGGCAAGTCAAGGGTCTTGAAAAAGTCATTTTTATACCCTAACAGGTAATTTTAAGAAATAAAAAAGTAAGCTAACAGGTAATTTTAAGAAATAAAAAAGTAAGCTAACAGGTAATTTTAAGAAATAAAAAAGTAAGCGCACCAAACGAATTAAGTAGTAATAGAAGATCTTCTGTACATGTTTTATGGGAACCCTATTTCTATGTAACCCTATTCGTAGGATATACATTTGCGTTTGCCGGGAGTCGAACCCAGGTCTATTGCTTGGAAGGCAATTATCCTAACCGTTGGACTACAAACGCTTGCATAAAAGAGAATACATTCATATATCTTAGGTACCACTTGTCTTATAATGAATAGTCTGTAAATAAGATCTATGAAGAAGTAGCTCCTATCAAATTCGGGTCTATTGCTTGGAAGGCAATTATCCTAACCGTTGACTATAACGCAATTATCCTAACCGTTGGACTATAACGCAATTATCCTAACCGTTGGACTATAACGCTTGCATAAAAGAAAATACATTCATTCTTAACCAACATTTAGAAGAAGAAGTAGCTCCTATCACATTGATATACATTTGCATTTGCCGGGAGTCGAATCTATTGCTTGGAAGGCAATTATCCTAACCGTTGGACTATAACGCTTGCATAAAAGAAAATACATTCATTCTTAACCAACATTTAGAAGAAGAAGTAGCTCCTATCACATTGATATACATTTGCATTTGCCGGGAGTCGAATCTATTGCTTGGAAGGCAATTATCCTAACCGTTGGACTATAACGCTTGCATAAAAGAAAATACATTCATTCTTAACCAACATTTAGAAGAAGAAGTAGCTCCTATCACATTGATATACATTTGCATTTGCCGGGAGTCGAATCTATTGCTTGGAAGGCAATTATCCTAACCGTTGGACTACAAACGCTTGCATAAAAGAAAATACATTCATATATCTTAGGTACCACTTGTCTTTAATGAATAGTCTATAAATAAGATCAACAAGACAAATTTAGAAGAAAACTTTAGAAGAGTAGATCCTATCAAATTGATATACATTTTTTGCATTTGCCAGGAGTCGAACCCAGGCCTATTGCTTGAAAGGCAATTATTCTAACCGTTGGACTACAAACGCTTGCATAAATGAGTACATATCATATCTTAGGTACCACTGGTCTTCTAATGAATAGTCTGTAAATAAGACCAACACGATACTAATTATCCTAACCGTTGGACTACAAACGCTTGCATAAGAGAGTGTAGTACACGTAATGTTTAATGTTTAGAAGAAGTAGCTCCTATCACATTGATATATATATTTGCATTTGTCAAGAGTAATATAATTTGCATTTGCATTTGTAAGAGTTGAACCCAAGTCAGGTCTATTGCTTGGAAGGCAATTATCCTAACCATTGGACTACAAACACTTGCACAAAAGAGAATACATTCATATATCTTAGGTACCAATGGTCTTCTAATGAATAGTCTGTAAATAAGACATGGTGAAGACCCATTCTTAACATTTAAGAGAAGTAGCTCCTATTACATTGATATTATTATATTTATATTTGTCGGGTTTCGATCCGAGTCTATTGCTTGGACGACAATTATCCTAACCGTTGGACTAGAAACGCTTGCATAAAAGTACATCACATACCTTGGGTATCATTGTTCTTCTAATGAATAGTTTGTTGATATAAAATAAGACCATATTTGTGTTTGTCGGGAGTCGAACTCGGGTCTATTACTTGGTAAACAATTATCCTAACCGTTGGACTACAAACACTTGCAAATAAGTACATCTCATACCTTAGGTACCACTGGTCTTCTAATGAATAGTCTATTCATATGAAATAAGACAAACAAGACACCGTGAAGACCCATTATTAACATTTAAGATAAGATAAGCAGCTCACATCGCATTGATATATAATTTTGTTTGCCCGAAATTGAAATCGGATCTATTACTTGGAAGGCAATTATCCTAACCGTTGGACTAAAAAAGGGCAGGAGTGTCATGTAATCACCCTACTAGGTAACGTACAATGCGTTTGTAGTCCAACGGTTAGGATAATTCCCTTCTTATTAGAACTTTCATATATAAAGGCTATTTTGACATATATGAACCTAACTAAAAAAATTATCGATTTGGTTATACTCAGATTGACATATATCAAAGATATACTTGAACGTTTCAACATACATCAACAAAAATTTATATATTCCCATAAAGCTAAGATCATTTTAAACCCATTTCAACTAGGATTATAGGTATATTTTGAGTATCAACCTATTGAATATGGTAGAGAAAAGAAATGGCAAAGCATATCAATATTAGCTTTGAGGAAAATATATGACATCATAATGAGCAAGAGATTCAAAAGTAGGGATAAACATTCCACAATGAGAATTCATAGTCCTATAAAACCATATCTTCTCGTCCTCAGATGCCATCTTAAGGAAAATGGGCAAGATATGGAGCTTGATTTGGAATTGAGTTTCATCTTCTTCATAACCTACAATATCACATTCTCCATCCTACAAAACACCAACCAACAAATTTAACGTAAGAACTTCTCGAAAAAAAAACACTTAGAATGTCGTGATATTAGCTCACGAACAATACCTTCTTGCTCAAAATAACAAGTTCTTCGTTTTCCATAGAGATTTTGACTTGAGAATTCGTTACAATAACATTAGTAACACAAGCTGTGAAAGATTGATAATTTGTTTTAAGCAATTTATATAACAAGAAATAATACATATGATAGCATACGAAAAATGCTATTGTAAACTTTTTATAGCATTTTTCGTACGTCGTGAAATGGAACAAAAACAAAAAAACGCTATCGTAGACTAATTAGCCACTTTCTTCCAATGAACATGGAACAAAAACGAAGATCCTAATTACCTGGATCACGAGGGAAGTAGTTTATTAGTATATATCGTCTTAAATCTTTTGAATAAATTGAGAAAAAATTTGCATAATCAACTGCTCCTCCATCCACCTCTTGTTGGGAAGGTGACAATTCCAATCCAAATTGCAATGCGTCCGCATTTCCTAGAAGGGTTTTTAACAAGAAATGCAAGAACAAGATAAGAAAAGAATGAAATGTTACATGTCGTGTTTTAATACTACAATTAAAAATGTTATGATACCCAATTGTTGTAGCAGAAGTGGAAGCAAGATCGATTGCACTCACACACCCAAAAACAGAAATTAAACAAAGAGATACAAAGACAAAGATTTACGTAGTTTGGAGAAAAGAAATTCCCCTACATCCACGGATGGTAGTCAATCATTATAATCAAAGTGTTTACTATCTCTCACACTCTCACACTACAAAATCTCTCTTACAAAGTTCTTCTTAATTGCCTCGAAGAGAATACAAAATAGCAATGACTCCACATCTCAAAACAATGTTAGACAAGTCTTTATATAGGCTAATTCTCATACATGAACCAAATAGATTAGAATCAAATGGGTTATGAACTAAATGAGAGAAAATAACTAAAATAAATGAGAATATGAATCATCGAGAGTTATGAACTAACGAGTTATGACAAAATTTACAACAAAATGCAAGAACAAGATGAGAAAAGAATGAAATATTCTTACAAGAATTGGTGTAAATAAAAGAGTATAAACTAACTTGAAGTGGAGAATATAAGGGTCAATTGGTTCATATTTTGGAGAAAAATGAGGTTCATTGAAGCCAAACATCGCTTTCGAGCAATGAACATGGCATCTTGGAAGGATACGAGGGAAATCCTCCAACGGTGATGCTTATCGACGGAATAGTTGGCGAAGAATTTGGGGGAAATGTGCAGTTTAACAGCGAAGCCATGGGTAGGGTGCGACACACTCATGGAGAATGACAATGGCGAGACTTTCACGTCGGCGTACTTAGAAATTTGATGCATTTGGATGATTGCTTCCATGAAAGGATCAAAGTTGTCAAGCCTAATCAAGAACATGGTGGTGGTAATTTGGCGTTTCAATTCTTTCTCAACTTTAAAAAACTATTTTTTTTTTCAATCCCATTGGGTTCTTATATATTAGAGCAAAAAGATTTAAAGATCATGCAATTAAAGATAATTTGAATGATTCTATTTTTAATTTTATTTTTCTAGTTTATTCTATTGTAATTTTGAACTCTTGTGAAGTAATCAGGTATCAAGGTTCGAGTTGGGTAAATATTTTAGGGTTTTTGGATCAATTTTTCTTCGATTAAGTTCTCAAAACTTGTTGACTCAAGAACAAGAGTCCACATAAATATCAAAATAGTTGGAGGGCACGTAGATCTCTCTCTTTTATTCTATACGAACTTTGAGATGACACGTCAGTCGTAGAGGGAAACAAAGCATTTTTTATAAGAGTGTGAAAATCTGTCCCTAGTGGATGCGTATTAAAAACCTTGAAGGAAGCTCGGATGATAAAGCCCAAAGAGGACAATTCTAAAAAAGGAAAGCCTTAGAGAACAATATCCGCTAGCGGTGGATTTTAATGATGCCACAGTCGAAGAAGAGGACAGAAATGAAATGGCATCGAACTATGAGGAGGAACCTGGGATGTGGACGTGAAGACCGAATGACGAGTTGTGGTTCTAAATGCCAAAAACCTGTTGTTGATGGGCAAATCATGTTGGATTGGATGGGAGTTCCATGTACTCACCCTACGAGTAATTTACAGGGCGTTTGTAGTCCAACCGTATTTTGGTCATTTTTCCGCTCCAATCCTTATTTAAGTTCTAAACTTGCTCCAATCACCAATATTACATAATCTTTTTAACCTTAAAAAAATTTATATTAAAAGTTGAAGTGGTTTAATCCGTTATTTTAATAGATCATCATTTTCGAGCAAAATGTTTGTCTTGACTTTTTCATATTTCTTAAATTCTCAGTTATGTTAAGATATTAGTTCATTTTCAAACTATTCTTGCATGTAAAACTTAAGAAAAGTCTAAAGTAGCGATATACTTGTTTGGTGATGTTTGAGACATCGGTTCTCACATCAACATCTTCAGCCTCTGGACAGAGGGAAGAATGATGAAAACCATGGCCTTCGTGCCATGAAACTTACCTTCTTCGGCGTTGTACATTGGTTTTCTGGTCTCGATGCCTTCTACAAACTTGTAGAGAATACTGCAAGGAAGAGATAGGGATAAACCTCGTGGAATTTGGTGCACGATGGACGAAGATATCTCGTGGAGAAGACCCCCCAAAAGTCAGCCTTCTGGCCGGCGTAAAACCATTTCTTCCTATATATATATATATTTTGGGGTACTTCTGAAGCTTATTGGCCCTTCATCCATTGAGCAATAATCTTTCTTTCTTCCCTATTAAGCTAATGAAAGGTTCCTTAGGCAACATATTTTTTTGTGTAGCAGCCTGTTAATTTCAAGATTGAAGCTTGCCCACGAGGTCAAAACCTATACAAAATCACTTTTTATCCGATAGAATTAGACTTCCTTAACACTCGACTCCTTCATGAAAATATTTTCTCAATACCACGAAGCTCAAAGAATATGTTTTAAGCAACTAGATTGACGGTAGGGACTGAATTTTGAATTATCTCTAAATTGATCACAATTTACCCATAAACAAGTTCCTCCAAATTTTCCTTGTACATAGCTCAAATGTGTTCATGGTCTTCTATAAATTTGCTCCTTGAACTTTTCAGAAAGTAAACGAAAGGGTCTTGCGGAACGAATTTGCTTGTAGCTTTGAATTTGATTATAAACCTCTTACTCGTAAATGACCATAAAAGCTTGAACTTAAGTTTACTTGGATGACTCGATCTTTAGATATTCAAAATTTTCTCCATTATAGTTGTCACTTCAAACTTTTCTCGAGTGTTATAATTCAAGCGTGTGTGTAAATTTTGGGTAGAGAAGTATAATGCATCCAACCCTACGTAAAAAAAAAAAAAAAAAAAAAAANAACCATGATCACATCGGGTTGCATTTTCCTACCCCAATAACAGTGCCACGTATTGAATACTTTGAAATACTCAAACCATAACACTTTTAAAATTCAAGGCAACAGTCTCATATACGAATGACGAAATCAATGGAATCAGGTCATGGTAATTAACATTCGTTATCCTACAATAAGTCAATGACATTTATTTCCTAAGTGTGATAAAGAGATGATTATGTTTGAAATGAATTAATAAACGATTATAATGTGTAAATTGATTTTTTTTAAATGACTTTTTATACCCATTAGTCATGAATTGTATATAGAAGCCATACCGACATTCACTATTCACTTTGTCACCATGTTTTGTTTTTCTTACTTTCTTGTTTGCATTATTTTTAGCATACTTTTAGGTGGGTTGTTAGATATATGGATCATGTTTTCTATTCTGTTTTTGGCTTATTTTATTTTGCATATCTTTCATTTTTTGGATCAAATCTTATATTTTATTTGATTTTATGCTTTCCCTTGCATTTTTTTTTTCCTATTAGGGCTTGCTTTTCCTTATACATTCAAATTCTTTGTTGCTAAAAAATCCATTCAACTTTTGATTAAGCAATGATGAATTAGGTTTGGATGATTTTTTAAAAATATTTGCCTACCAGACGTCTAAGTATTGTCGGGTTGTAATCATTACAATTTGATATTAGAATATTTTGGTTGAAGGTTTACAATTTATATTATTCACGATCTCAGTACATATCTCATGACACTGATCAATGATTATTTTATTATTATCCTATTTTATTGAGAAAACGAAAAGGATGTCATCTTCTCTATTTATTATTTCAATAAAATAAATATTCCACAAACATATACTAATTTCTTGATTTTTAATTTAATTACGAAAGTAATTTACATTAGGCTTACTTATTAAATTTTATAAAATTCCAAATTCAAAATCTTTCTTAGATTCAGCAAAACAATGAGCCTCCAAATATAAAGAGGAATGGCGAAAGAATGGCAAAAGTTTTCGTCTCCTTGGTTGTTCTATTATTTATTTATTTGCTATAACTTATTATACCTCAATTGAAGAAGAAATTTTTTTAGACCATCATCTCCATTTACTCTGTCGCGATCCGATTTTCAAGTTGAATCGGGACAAACTTGTAAGAACATGAAGTAAAACGTGTAAAATTTTCGCGGTTAAAATAGAATATAAATATATTTTATTTACAAAATTGAAATAAAGTTAATAATAATAATAACAGAGAGGAAGTAGAGGAAAAGAAAAATATTTAACGGAGTAAATACATAGACGAAAAGGAAAAATTTAACTGAGAATACATAGATGAAATTTAACCGAAAAAATAATTAAAATAAATACAAATAGAAGAAGAGAAGCATTGGAAAAGGAAAAAATTTAATAAAAGAAAATGGAAGATTGGGTGAACATAATTTTAAAAAAATAATAAAACAGGATAAATATCACGCCAATATCTTCCGTTCAAATCTAAAATGAAAAACAAGAGTGAAACCATTTTATTTTATAAAGTCTAGGTACTAAAAACATTACATTGTCACGACACAAAGTCTCCTTCAAACATTCGACCATTTTATTTATTTTGAAAAGTACAATAACAAAAGAATGAGAGTCAAATGAATAGAGGTTTGTCTTCTTTTAATTAAGGTTTGTCTATTATTTTAAAGTCCTATAGTAATGAACAATTTATGGGACAATATAAGGAGAAGAGTAGATCTTTGGGTCTTGTTTTTTTTTGCTGAAACACATTCATGTCTTAAGAGATAATAGGACCTTCTATTCTATTGTAAGTGAGGTCAATGTCACTTACTTTTACATAGCCACATGGTAAGTGACGGCTGCAAATAAGTTTGATTGCCACAAGAATTGCACAACTTCCTCTAATGTTCTAGAACTTCCTCTAATTTTTTTAAGGGATCTCAACATTAAAATGAGACAACAAATTTCTATAAATGGTTTATATGTGAAATTATAATGACATAATCAATCAAAGGTTTGAGAATGCGATCAATACGTGCCGATTGCACTGATTCCGCGTACAATACTCTTGGTCTATTAGAATAGGGTTGCTAACATTGACCATTATAATGGTCAAAAAATGCATATTGGTGGTGGTACCTCTAGCAGCAGAACTTGGCCACGTTTTGATATTGACACCATTAGTGGTTTTAATTAATGTGCAGTCCTTTACGATGACACCTTCAACAGGTTCTTCGTTAGTGTATTTTCCAAGAATTTCGATGCTTATTCCATGTCCTGGCCCGCATTTCACGTTGTGAGTGTGATCCTATTTGATTGACCGATGTGTATTTCATCTGTAACGACCCGGGAAAAAGAAAAAAGAAAAAGAAAAAGGAGAAAAGGAAAAAGGAAATCACTACACAAGAATTANTCCGACAACCACCGAGTTTCGCGGATACCACGTGAAACGACGACCGAACCCCGCTCAGCCTTCAACCCACGACTCCCAGAACACCCCAAAATACTCGCAAGAAGAGAAAAGAAAGAAAATACGAGAGAGAAAGATTTCGAGTAATGTCGGCAAGTTGCCAATTTTTCTTGACGAGTCTCAAACCACCCAAAAATCGACGCCAAACGCTCAGTTATAGTCACGAGAAGATCCCTAACGACAGCACAATAACTCAAGGTGCGTTTTGTACCTTTTCATACGCGTCGTCATCCGTAACCGAGGTCAAAAAAATTGGGTTTCCCTAAACGTTCTTAGATCTGTGGTTTTAGGAATTGTTCAGCCACAAAACTTCGAGGAAGGAAAGAGAACGACAAAAAGAGAGGGAAAGGAAGAAATGGGACCGAAATCGGTAACGAAAATGCCACGAACAAGAGATGAACCGCGCCAGAAAATTGGCCGAAGTCGGGTAAGGAAGACGAGATCCACGGATCCGCGTCAACCCGAACCCAAATCCCGAGAGCCAGCTCGACTTCTTTCCTCTCAGCCTCTGCCTTCGGCCAGGCCCAACTACAGTGGCCCAAACCTCAATCCAGCCCAGAAGCCACGGTTTAGCTGAACCAACCCGAGATCAGACCCACGGTCCAATCGAACCGCCCTGCAACTCAAACACTACGGCCCAATCCAGTAAACTGAGGCCCAACAACCAGCCCAGCCCAGTAGCCTTCTGCAGCCGACGACCCGAACCAGAGTGTGACCTATGCCTCGACCCAACGCCACCGCACGATGTGGTGCGTTCTGCTTCTGCCATGTGGCACACACCGGCGCAAGCAGTCCCTTACCTCGACTCAGTGCAAACAACTCGGCCTCCCTCCGGTGACGCTCCGGTGGCTCCTCCGATGGCTCCCAGCGGCTGTTTGGCTCGGCTCACTTGTTTTCGACCCGGTTTCTACTGTTTCGACCCTCTCGGACCTGTTTTCGGTCCGATTAAGGTATTCATGCCGTTTTAGAGCCATATTTCACATTTATTGAGTTATTGGTAAATTAATTGTGAAATACTAACGGAAGGTGGCAAACGGTGTGATAGGAAACAAACCCCGACAATGTAGGAAGTAGCTCTCACGAAACGAGAGCTTACGTTTAGCTAATTAGGGAATACTTCGGCCAAGGTCAACCAAGTAAGTGGCCTTACTAAAGGACAAGCTAAAGATTGTTTGAATTATGATGATGTATGAGTATGACGTTGTGCTGTGATGTATGTTAAATGTACGTTATTTATGTTTCGATGCATGACGTACATGTTATATTTGATGCACTAGGCTTCTATGATGAGTATGATGTATGCATGACGATGTTATTAACATGACGATATTTTCCATGTTGAACATGCCTTATGATGTTGTATGTCATATTGCATCATGTCGTAGATCGACATAGGACACAACCCTAAGAGTAAGAAAATGATATTAATGTAAATATCCATGAGCACGTGTTACACAGTGTAACAAAGAGATGAGATTAGAGGGTTGTGTCAGAAGAGACGTATAATTGGATTTAGAGGGACCTCATGCATATTGTATGTTCATAAGCATAGGGCTACTTTCCCTAGAGATGATGAGTGCGGACGCGCTCCGTATGATGAGCGCAAATGCGCACAGGTGCGAATGCGCACAGATGAAGGCATGAGGCGCATGACACTATGGGGTTCTGTTGACCTCTGGACGTTGCTATAGATTAGTTTGACCAGAGGGTCTAGGGGGTATTGGGTTTTATGTCCTAAAACTCATAGTTTGTAAACAAAGATATATTCTATTTTCAATAAAGTTATTATTGATGTTTATTAAGTAAAAAAATTGTTATTGAATAAAGTGAACTTTACGATCGTTAATCTAAATCCAATAAACTAAGAACACTCTGGCTATAGTATGATTACTTGAACTATATGTAGAGACATAAGAGTGGATCAAGTTCAAGTATATAGTCAAAATGATCTATAGTATAAGGATAAGGCTGAGTACCTTATTCTGGGGACACTATGGATGCGGCCCACTTTTGTATATGATATAAACAATG
>NC_036649.1:4537098-4577779 GCF_002806865.2 Cucurbita pepo subsp. pepo | reverse complement strand
TAGTGGAATTTTGAGGTGTCAAAATTTGGTTTAACCAAACTTGCATGTTTGCCAAATAAACCCCACAAGTTTGAGTGGAATTTTGAGTGTCAAAATTTGGTTAACTCAAACATGCATGCTTGCCACATAATCCCAAACATTTGAGTGGAATTTTAAGTGTCAAAATTTGGTGATCTCAAGTTTGCATGAACATGCAAACTTGACTCTTTAAATAGAGTGATCATGATACTTGCAAAAGGGATTCTTCATCTTGATGAAAAACCTCTCAAAAACACTCTCTTCCATCTTTACAAAATCCCTCCCAAGTTTAGTCACTCACCGGATTCCACAATCCTGTTCTAAGGCCGGAGAATAGTGGAGAAGACACTAGTGGTGGTTCGAAACCGATTCGTGAGGCAAAAGGAGTTTGAACTACAAAATGTTAGTATTTAAACTCATTAAGTTTTAATACTTAGGAACATGCTAGTCATTGGAGTTTGAACTACAAAAGGTTAGTATTTAAATTCATTAAGTTTTAATACTTATGAATATGCTAGTCATTTACAATAATTGATGTTCTAAAAGTGCCTAAGATCCAAATTGCTTCCGCATGTGTTATAGTAACATCATTAGGGGGTGTGCAAGCACCCTAGGGATTCACACTCGCACGTGTGAGTCGTGTGTAGGGAAGTACTACACATCTAATTTGTCCGAGACTCGAGGGCACCCTTATGATGATTAGAAATAGATCCCTAATTCATGATTGCATGTGTTTGCATTAGCATGGCCTCTATAGTGGGGTCACTTATTGAGTATTTCTACCATGTGCCATATTGTTTTTCAGGTAAAGGCAAGGCGTCCATGTACGATTGACGACGGCATCGTGATCAGAGACTGTGGCACGTGCAGGATAGTTGCATAGTTAAAATTCCTAACCTTGGTTAGAATAGGGCATTTGCATTTCATTTGTTTAAATTATTTAATTTGTAATTATTTTTATCTTATTTTGAACTCTAGCATAATGTTTGAAACACGTAAATCCGGCAGTGTTTTCTAGAGATTTAATGTATTCTAAAATTTTAAAATTTCCACGGTTAAAGATGAGCATTTTTAGAGTTATATTCTGCATTAGAGATGAGCATGAGAGACGTTAGTGGCGACTCTAGATATGTGAAAATTTAGGGTCGTTACACCATCAGTGTTGGGACGGTTCTATGGTGCAATTATATTGATATTATGGAATGTGAGGTTGTTGCAGCTGAGGACTTTGATATGGAAGTTCTTGCTATCAATTCTCTTCACGGTTGAATTGGTGATGAAGTTGAACATCAAACTCTAAACATTTTGTATAATCAAATAATACTGTGTAATTTGAACATAACCCAATAAAATTGAAAACTCTAAAAAATTTCAGTTCCTTATAGGATTCTTTTCACTTGATTGTTTAAAGATTATGCTCTAGATAACGAAGAACATTTATCAAATTATAAATGTTATAACATTAGAGAAGACATGTAAGAGGCCCTTTCAAAAACAAGCTGCATGAGATTGAGAAGGAAAGCTGAAGGCATATTGCTTACAATGGAAAGTTAGGCACAATTTATGCATTTACGGCAATCATTCCTTTCTCAAGTTGCCTTTCCTTGGCCATCAAGAAATCCTTCCCTAGTTACAGCAATCATTCCTTTCTCAAGTTGGCTTTCCTTGGCCATCAAGAAATCCTTCCCTGGATAATGTCAATCTATCGACATGTGCAAAAGTGATCCAATTATCTCCCTAGAGATTTTTTTTTTGTGCCTACACTATTCCTCCAAATTGAAAGTCAATTGGGCCATTACAAGGTCCTTCAAAATTCCTTTCCTTTACTTCAAATGTCCCTCTCGGAATAACAATTGCACTAGAACGATTGGACGTGCATCCATCTTTTCATACATTTGCTAAAGCCTACATTTCAAAAGTAACAAAAATGATAGCAAACAATTGATCAACTCAACTAGTGATAATATTGATGCTCATATTGTATATTTACCTTCGTGATGTCAGTACGAGGCACTATGTTACCATATCTTTTCAAAGGTAAAACAACACCAGCACTAGATTGAGCATCGATGATAAAAGATAACAATAATAACATCAAAATTGTAGCAGCCAAGAAACTCGACTTGACCGTACTCATGCTGCTTTTGCTTTCTTTTCTTTTTTATGTATATTGTTTGAAAACTAGTGAAAGACAATGATATTTTGTTTTAGATTTAGAAATTTTTATGTATTTAATTCTAATCGAAGAATAGAAATCAAGTTGGGATGAAACTAAAAGAAGTTATGGATTCATCTCCCTCTCTTAATCCAAACATAAATTGATAATTAAATGTTGTTTATCGTTTCCCTAAGTTGTTTATTAATGGGTGTGATGTAATATCTGTCTCACTCGCCTTTGAACAGTTGAATCTCAAAGAAACTGGGCATTGGCCAAACCGAACGAAATACTTATGGTGGAAACTAAGCTCATATAAATGAGACTTCCATAAATAATAATTAAAAAAAAAAAAAAAACTCTTAAATCAACGCCGGTAATGTCTTATGTCTAGGATTTGAATCAAATTTTTAAGTATGAATTTGACACTCTATGGCTCTAGCATTTTTCGACATCTTTTGCAATATGACCACATTATTTACTCGTCATGAATTGTTGCTAAGAAAGGAGATTATTCTTATCGATCAACATGAGGTCACCAAATAAAATATTATTCGAAACTAAATATGCTTAACTTTTGAATCTTATGATTGAACCACCAAAATTAGGTAACGTGATTTTTAGAGATAGTTTTCACTCCTAGGAACAATTCAAAATAAGTAAATCATGTGACCATATCACTAAAGATGCAATGACTTGTCAAGACCATCAGATGCCAAATTTAGATTCCAAATCGAGGTCCAAATTTTAGGTATGAGATTACATCTTAGGAGGCATGTGAGTAAGAAAAAAACATGCTACAAAAAACAGCGTTGGTTTGTGTGGATAGTTTTCACTCTTAAATTTTAAAATGGAAAATTTGGTTATATTTGATGCTGACACATGCCCTGTTGTTCTGCATGTGTCATAAATTTGATACGTGTGAATTGTTTATGAATTGATATGATTATGATATGTTATGTATGTGTTATGATATGTGAATGTTATGATTACTCTTACATTATGATGTGTTCAATGATATGTGTGAGGTAGGATACGAAAGGGATGTGATAAATGTAATGTAACGATATGACTAAGATATGATTAACAGAGCGATATTGTTAGGTTATGTATAGAAAATTATATGATTATGATAGATTGATAGAACAATATGGTAATGATACGTTCCTATAACGGTATGACTAGGATACGTTCATAAAACGATATGGTTAGGATGCGTTCTTGTAACAGTATGTCTAGGGTACGTTCCTGTAACGTTATGATTAGGATACATTCATGAACCGATATGGTAAGACTAGGATACGCTCATAAAACGATATGATTTAAGATATGTTGGTATACGATATAACTAAGTTATGTTCATGAAATGATACGACTCTGAGATGTATAAGAACGATATGACTATCACAAGTTTAGAAACGATATGGCTAAGATATGCATATGGAAATGATATGACTAAGGTATGTTTATGAAATGATACGACTATGAGATATATAAGGACGATAATACTACGACAAGTTTAGGAAACGATTTGGCTAGGACATGCATATGGAAACAATATGACTACAAAGTATTTACGAAATGATATGATTATGACACGACATGCGAATGACGGAATATATATATATATATATATATGTTGTCATATGATATGAAAATGATATAAAATATATTATAGTACGAGTGATAAGTTGACATGTTTATGATATAATATATTGTGATGTGATATGTTATGGTATGATATGTATATGATGAAAATTATTGTGTGGAAGCATAGAACTGATGGTGTTAATATAAGACATGCGGAAGTAATTTGGATCTTAGACACTTTTAGAACATTAATTATAGTTATAACTAGCATGTTCATAAGTATTAAAACTTAATTAGTTTAGATATTAACATTTTGTAGTTCAAACTCCTTTTTCCTCACGAACCGATTTCGAACCACTACTAGTGAATTCTCCACTATCCTCCGGCCTTAGAACGGGATTGTGGAATCCGGTGAGTGACTAAACTTGGGAGGGATTTTGTATATGTGAAGAGAGTGTTTGTGAGAGGTTTTTCTCAAGGTTTTCCACGAGGAAGAAGAAGACCTTCTATGTATCATGATCACTCTATTTAAAGAGTCATGTTTGCATGTTCATGCAAATTTGAGATCACCAAATTTTGACACTTAAAATTCCACTCAAATGTTTGGGATTATGTGGCAAGCATGCATGTTTGAGTTAACCAAATTTTGACACTCAAAATTCCACTCAAACTTGTGGGGTTTATTTGGCAAACATGCAAGTTTGGTTAAACCAAATTTTGACACCTCAAAATTCCACTAACATGATTTTTCCATTAGATGAAAGTCAACATTTTGACTTTCTTCATTTTAATTAGATGAAAGTCAACATTTTGACTTTCTTCATTTTAATTCAACAATTAATTTGAATAATGAATTTCAAATTAAAGTAACATTAAATAATTAATTAAACTATTTAATTAATATTTAATATTAATTCAAATGCCAATCCCAGTCAATTCCGACACATAATTGATTAAGATATTTAAATCTTATTTAAATATCTCAGATTCTCTCTTTTCGTTTATTTCGTAAATAAAATAAAATTGCGGTTAAATATATCGTATATATGTAACGCATATTCCCTAATTTGAATTCGAACACTTCGAACTCACTCGTCACACTGTTCTATGGTTTAGTCCGATATGAGCTAGCAGAGGGACCTAATGGACCTATAGATCATGGGCTCCAACGATTCAAGATTAACCGATTAAACTCATTAACCTGGTTAACCAACATTCGTTAACTACTAGGACACTCCACTATAGCCTAGTAGTTGCACTCCCCTCACTATAGATATATTTCTGTCCATCTGATATAACCATGATTAGTAAGTCGATCCTTCACAGGTTGTTCGTAACTAGAGCTGGGTCAATTTACCGTTTTACCCCTGAAGTTACTTCTTGTTCCTTATGTCTCACTGATCCTCTAATAAACAATTGGTTTGTGGTCCAACCAGTAAACCGAATCCCTCTCAGGCCAATGAGAGGGTGGGGCCCCTTGTTCAAGACCTGGAGTCAGTGCTTAAGGGAACTACCTTTCTTCTATCCCTAAAAGTGGGTAGGAGTGAATTCCGTCTTGCACCCCACGTCCCCAGCCATTCACCCAGTCTTACCCCTGAAATGGGAGGCCTGTTGAGTCGGCGAACTAGAGCCACTCTCACCCATGCAAATCTAAGGATAATTCCGAATAAACAGGAGTTCATGGTTAGCTCAGGATTAAAACCGAGTTACCTAGGTTATCGAATGAAAAGAAAATCAGTCTCAACAGTAAACGACTTTATAAAGTGAGAGTGGTTTTCTTCATGGTCCGATCTTATGCAATACTCATTGCATAGGACGCCCCCACTCACATGTCTCCACATGCACAATTTAGTGATCGCATTGTTTATATCATATACAAAAGTGGGCCGCATCCATAGTGTCCCCAGAATAAGGTACTCAGCCTTATCCTTATACTATAGATCATTTTGACTATATACTTGAACTTGATTCACTCTTATGTCTCTACATATAGTTCAAGTAATCATACTATAGCCAGAGTGTTCTTAGTTTATTGGATTTAGATTAATGATCGTAAAGTTCACTTTATAATATAACAATCTTTACTGAATAAATAACAATAATAACTTTATTGAAAATAGAATATGTTTTTGTTTACAAACTATGAGTTGTAGGACATAAAACCCAACAAATGTTTTTGTTTACAAATTATGAGTTTTAGGACATAAAACCCAACAAGAACGTTATGATACGACATATTTATGTAATCTGAATGATATGATATGATTGACATGCAAAACGACGAACTAGCATGAAATACAATTCCGACCTATGCATGAAAGATATGATAAATTATATGATAAACGATATGAGAAATGATATGAAAAACGATATGATATGTATGAAACGCTAGCGGGTTTGTATTAAAAAAAATAATGAAAATAGAAAAATGTTGCAATCTCATGCATTATTGTGTGCTCATGCATTGAGGGATACCCCTACTCCTTCACGATGGTACCGATGCGTACACTACTAGGTAGGAGAACAATAATTATATTTGACATAATGCTGTTGTGATGGCTGCTACTCCTAACGGGTGTCCGACATTGAGAGCTACCAAAGAATGCTCACCCGACAAGAAAAGGGGGCCTAGGAGGTGTGCGAACTGACTGGTGGGTCCATACTCGCATGTGTCGGCCGTGTGTAGGAAATTAATGACACATCCAAGCTGCCCGTTAGAATAGCCGCTGTAGGAAAATAGACTGTTATAATAGGTCTCGTCATTGCATACCCATGTTCTTGTATTTAACCCCAATAGTGGGGTCACTAACTAAGTATTTCTTCAAATACTTAAGCCACGTGCTACTTCTATTTCAGGTTAAGGTAAGACGTTCATGTACATCTGACGACGACATCGCAACTCAAGACCATGACACATGCATAGGATAGTCGCATTTATTTTCTTAGACTTAAGCTAGAATATGAAGTTTTTAATTTGAACGTTTATCTATTTTATTTAGTCTTTTGTTGTGTCGGTTTAAAAGTGTTTTCAAAACATGCAAATCCATGGTGTTGGATCCGTATGGCAAGCGTAGAGGGGTGAATAGAGTTTTAACCATAAAAGTATTTAAGCTCGATTAATTTTTCTAATTATGAGTTTTTTTTTTAATAAGTAGAAGATGATAATTAATATAATAAAACAGTTCAACAAATAACTATAAAACAATTTTGAAATTAAATAGAAGAGGGTAGAAAATATAATAGTGTAGTTTTACAGTGGTTCGGTCAAACTCGACCTACTCCACCCCAAAGTGTCTGTTGTGAATCTGAATAAATCTTTCTCGACTCTCTCCTCAGATCAGAGCCCAACCGCTACACGGCTCTTTTTACAATTTCAAGAGCAAACTCAATCCTTTCCACGGCTCAAGATCAAACCGATACAAGTGTCTAAATTTTGTAGAAACACATCACAACTTTCTAAAAGAGTAATTTACAATTTAATCCGCCACAAATATTTTCTCACAATATAATAAACATTTTTATCAAGAATAAGACGAAAACAAATAAATATGGAAGCTTGGGAGGGAGCAAGGCTTTATAAAAATTGAGATTCAAACACATTAAAGAAATTGTGTTGTGTATTGTAAAATAGGGAGAAGTGAATGAGTTTAAATAGAGAAAAACAATCTAAAAAATGAGAATTAATATGGACTAAAGAGAGAAATGAGAGTGCCATTAAAATATTTTTTTAAAATTTATGGTTAAAAGAAAAATGTAAGGTAGGTCGTATTTTTATATTTATAGTTAAAGAGAACTAAAATGTAGACATTTAAAGTATTTTATATTTATAAAAAATTATAATGTAGATCATTTAAAATATCTTTATATTTATTTATATTTATTGTTGAAAGAAAAATAAAAAGTAGACTAAATATTTTTATAATTATAGTTGAAAGAGAAATAAAAGGAAACCATTTAAAGGTAGACCATAATGCAGTAAATGGGAAGTGGGCAGACATCAGTTATTTCGACTTGATGTCTGCCCACTTTTTTTAATATTTGCTTGAAATATTAAAAATGATGTCGATAAGAAGTGAGTCGACGTTAGTTATTTGGACTTGAGTTAGTACAATTTACAAATGCAGTTATGATTGAGATAAGTTATTGTTGACGTATAATATTTAGAGAATATATTATAATAATTAGTTATGAAATATTTTAGATATTACATCTTAATACTTCTCGTTTTATGATTTAATTAACAGTATATTTTATTTTATTCTCAATATTTAATTAATTAGGTATTAGTTGGTAGATTGTATCCTATTGAATTGAAAGGTTATGAATATTAATGAGAATACACACCTTCTATCCTAATTCTATTTCTCATTCTTAACGTGGTATTAGAGCACTGATCTTAGTATTCTTAAATATCAAAATTTCCTTTTGGGTTAGGGTTTGGTATCCGAGCCAAAGTCAAACCCTAACTCAATTAGTGAAGCCTTTACAGCAGCCGATCATCCATCGTGATAAGTCCAATAATGTATCACAACAACTACAACTTCCAAACCATCGTCATTGCTTCCGAATCTCAATCATTCTACTAGACCGAGAACTGTGGTTGGCAAACTGTTCTCGATCGTCCAATATCAAGAATACGTTATAAGCATCTTCAAATTTCTCACCAAGCTCAAAGGTGACATATTCAAGATGTTCGTATTTTCTTTCACAACCTCTCAAGTAATCCAGAGCACCGATCTTGGTGTTATTATCCAACTTCAAAACTTTGGATGTTTATTTAACACATTCTTATTATATTCATCACTCTGATCAATTAGGATATTCACTTGTTACAATCAAATTAAATGGAACAAATTACTAATCCTGGAGTAAATCATTTATGCATAAATCAAGAAGCAGCTCTTCAAGTTCTGAGATACATCAAAGGCAGGCTATTTCTGAGTTTTACATCTTTTTGGGAAATTCAATAATTTCTTGAGAAGTCTAAAAATACAAACGACTCAAAGGTGGTCTATTTTTTGTTTTGCATCTTTCTTGAAAATTCAATAATTTCTTGAAAATCTACAAAACAAACCAATGTGTCCAGATCATCAGCAAATACTTGTTTAGAGTTAACTTGACGGATATGTTCACTATTGGGAAGACAAAAGTGTTATTGACCTACACTCTCTTCTCAAAGAGACAAATTGAGTGTTATTGACTTACACTCTTTATTTTCTGGAAGACAAGTTGAGTATTATTGACCTACACTCGTAAAGACAAGTTGAGTGTTATTGGTCTATACTCGTAAAGACAAGTTGGGTGTTATTGACCTACACTCGTAAAGATAAGTTGGATGTGATTAACATACACTCTCTAACTTGAGGGGAAGTGTTGTGATATAATATTTAGAGAATATATTATAATAATTAGTTATGAAATATATCTTAGATATTATATCTTAGTATATTTTATTTTATTCTCAATATTTAATTAGTTTATATTTTCTTTATTTAGAGATATTAGTTGGTAGCTTGTATTCTATTTAAAGATTATGAATTTCAATGAGAATACACATTGGATCGCAATTCTATTTCTCATTCTTACAGATTCATGAACATAAAATTTGGAATTTGTAATAGATAATCACATATTTCTCAAGGTGGCACCTCTGAAAGGAATATTGAAATTTGATAAAAAAGGCAATCTAAGTACCAACTCCTCTAGTTGTTGTGCATAATGTATTTCATATATCTATGCTATGGAAGTACATGGCTGATCCATCACATGTTATCGATCATGAATCACTCCCTTTGTTAGAAGAGACAAGTTATGAAGAGAAACCAACAGAAATACTCGCAAAGGAAGTACGGTCTCTACGTAATAAATATATCACGTTGGTTAAAGTATTGTGGAGAAATCAACCTAGAGAAGAGGTAACTTGAAAGCACAAGGACAAGATGAGAGAGTTATCTTGATATAAACCAAATAATGTATGCAGTTTATATATAAATAAAGGGCAGTGTGTAAAGTTTTAGATTTAAGAATAAAAATATAAAAAGAAAGAAAGAAATAAAAATAAAGTAATGAATAGAATCAGAAATAATCTACGAGGGTGGCACCATGGATTGAATGGGAAAAGGTTGAACTAAGGGGAAAAACGACAACAAAGCAATGTCAGTGGCGGCGATGACAAACCACAGTGGCAACCAAGTGGGAGAAGGTTGAAAGGAGGGAGAACCAAAAAGGGAAAGCAATAACGTACAACACATAATCTTCTTTTAATTCAAAATACTTTAGTTAATGGACATATTCATAAATTTAACAATTTAATTTTGTATTATGTCATAGCTTAGTTCATATGGGTTCATGTAACTCGAGAGATTTAAGGGAAACAAATGATGAGTCCATATTTTAATAAGGAAAAGAGAATTCTAGATATAGGAAGAGCTTAAATTATAATTAAAATGTTGGATGTATGCATGGTTGAATACTACACCCACGTTAACAGTAAGTTTATTTTGTCACTATTCTTTGCTTTCTTCTTTTTTAATTGCATTATTTTTAGCATATTTTAAAGGGAGTTGTTAGATATATGGATTATATTTTATAGGAAGATTTTATTGTTGTTTAATTTTGTATTTTTGGCATTTATTTGAGAGCTTTGTGGATCCATCTTGGATTGTTCTATTTGCTTTATTTTACTTTTGCATATCTTTTATCCTTATGAGTTTCGTCAGTTTTTTGGATCAAATCTAGCTATGATTTTATTTCATCATTTTATTTTTCTATATTTTATTTCAGGGCTTGATTTCCTTACGCACTCAATCGCATTTTTTGTAGTGTAGTGTATATATGAACATGTATATATATGCTAAGCCGTTCTTATCTTTCTCTTGCTTGCTTATATAATGTCTCTTTAAAAATATATATATATATATATTTATTGAGAAATTTTCTTAAAACTTATAGTCAATGTTAATCAAATTGTTCATATTTTTTAAGTTAACATTTGAACGTCACTAAAAATAAAGAAACGGACAGAAAAAAAACATGAGATATTTAAGTCAATATAAGTTAAATTTAGATAAATCTCCAAATTAAGCAAAATTCAAGAAATAATTTTCTATAATAAAAAATAATTCTTAATTAGCCAAGATAGTGAGAAAATTTTTAGAAATGGCTATCGGAAGAATTTGGTTTACTAGATTTTCGAGAATAAATGACACCATCTAAATAGTTGATATAAGATCTACTATCAAAATTTGTTCTTCATTCCATTTGATCGGTAATTCTAAATAAGTTTCTATATATTGACACTAGAAAATCAATCTTAGTTGATATAGTGGAAGACATTAAGATATCATCAAATAAAATTGCTACTAAATGCTGATTAGGGTGTTTTTAGCAATCATACAAGAAATTCAATTTCTTAAGCTTTATTACTCCCTATGAATTATTTTAAAATATTAAAGTTTATATTTTCAAAATTGGTTTAAAGTAAGTACAATTAGTACGTGCTAAGATGTTGATATTTATTAGAATCAAGAACAAAAAGATAAATTGTTTTATCTTAAATGATATTTATAGTTAATTTGATTAATATCAAATTGAATAAAATGAAAAGACTAGTAAAAGATAATTCTCTAAATGTTAGAGTTATTTACATGTCTATAGATCTTGTTTTTAATGCAAGATAATTATTGGTTTTTTATTGCAAAATACTACCCGACCAAAGAGCACTTTGGACTTCACATATTCTAACTCAAGTGATCTGATGAATTCGAAAGTCATAAAATATTGTGAATATTTTATCCATTTAAATAAATCTACCAAGACATTATGATCATATCATAATGAATAGTATACCTTGTGTACTCGTTGACAGAGAGTGAAAATAAAAATAAAAAATAAAATGAAAAGAAACAGAACCGTATTAGATATAGTCACATAAAAATAAAAATAAAAATAAAAAGTTTTGCAATAGAAATTGCATTATGAATAAAAGGTATATACTAGTAATAACCTGAAATAATATTCATTAAATAATTTTAAGTGAAGCCTTAACAAAAGCGGTTATTTATATTTGAGAGTCAAGTGGATCCTAGTTATTAATTGGATAAGTTTGATCCTAATGAGAAAGTTATGAGATGACTCAATTTTATTGAAATCAAATTGTATGTTAAATGATTAAGTTGAAGGTTTATTAACCTCTAAATAGGTACGATGGACGATGATAAAAGATAAATAAGCTAAAGCCATAAAATCGAGGGATTTACAGATTTTCTTGATGAGGATAAACTCACAGGATAAACATATTACTTGTTATGATGTAATCTTTCAATCTAACATAAATAGATGACTATCTAATTAATTTCAAATAAATGATTTTAGGATAATTCTGTATGCCCTAAGAATAGAGATTTAAGGATAAATGTTAATATCCATATATTTTATATGGATGAAACTGTTGTTAAATACTTGATGGAAAACTTATGTATCATTCAAATATGAAGTTAGAAGAATAATATCTTAAATAACCTCAAATGTTGAGATTATATAATTAATTATCTTTCTTGATTTGGAGACAATTAATGCATAAATGAGAATTGTTTAATATGCCGTTAGTTAGATTATATCAGTTAAACGAACAGTATAAACAATAAATATTTGAAAGTTGTTTTAAACACGGTTTAATCTCCCTCTTCATTGTGATGATAGTGATGCAGAGAATAATATTAAGAAAATTATAAAACATCAATATATAGATAATGATTTATATAGAGAAAGCATCGTGAGGTTACTAATGATTGTCCATTCCTTCTACAAGGTCAAAGGAAGTGGGGTTACAAAATAATATCCTTTTGGATGGATCAAATGAGAGATACAAGGTTTAGTCGGTAGGTTCTCTCGACAATATGGACTAAACTATAATGAAACGTTTAGTTCCGTGGTGAATATCACTATCATAAGGTCTCGCTAGCATTTCCAGTAAGTAAAGATTGAAAATTATGACAGATGGTTGTGAAGAATGCTTTCTTACACAAAGAGTTAACTAGAAAATTTACATGAACCATCCGAAGAAATTTGAGAATGCAGTTTAAGTCATTAGTCGGTATATGCAAAGTTCGAAGAAGTCTAGTTTGAATGCAGATCGATGGATCTTGAGATATGTCAAAGGTACAATCAACTATGGCCTTTTGTACAAAAGAAGCGGATACTACAAGCTAGCTGAATATTGTGATGTTGACTATGCAAGATATCACGAACCCAAAGATCAAGCATCGGGTATGTGTTTCAAACTCGATTTGGAAACAATTTGTGTGTGTAGCAATAGATAACGAATAGTGTAATTGTCAACTACATAAGCAAAGTATAGATCAACTACTAGAGCAGCTCAAGAAATTACGTGGCTAAAACTCTTAAAGAAGAATTTGCACCAAAAAGTTGACTATTTGATACCACTTCATAGCGACAACCGATGTATGGCTCGTCTAGTAGAAAATTCGATGTTTCATGGTAGAATAAAGCATGTAGATGTGCACTGTCATTTTGTTAAAGACAAAGTTTTGTAGGAAGAATACGAATGTCCAAGTGGCAGACTTGTCTACAAAAGGGCTGAATACTTGCAAACATGAGGTCTTTCGCTGTCATCTCAACATGGTGCGGCGAATGAGAACTAGTGCTGAGGGGGAGTGTTAAAATATCATCACTAGTCCAATAGAGTCAACCCCAATAATTGTATGAGCACATTGTCTACGTACGTTAGAAAAATGATCTAGGTATTTTAGGAAAAAAATGATTTAGATATTTTAAGAATAAAGATACTTAAATATTTTAGGAAGATGATTTAAGTATTTTAAGAATACATGATTAGATATTTTATGAATAAACTGTCTACCCTCTCCTATAAATATCGGGCCACCGAACAATTTTTTCATCCTAAAAAATTTCAAGCATATCAGAGTGCATAGTTTCTACGCAGTGTTTTGTAATTACTACGCGAATGGTCTTAATAAAGACTGTGAGTGTTTCTCACAAAAAAAAAAAAATTGTGTTCAACAGAACTCTCATCAACATCAGCTGATGCATCTATTTGAAAGACGAAATCTATCTATATAAGGCTTTAATCGACAAATTAATTGAGGAAAAAGGTTGAATGGGTGAGAAAGAATAAAGAAATTAACCAAAATTAGTGAGAAAGATTGGAATCACATGTTTTTTTTTTTTAGAGATTAGCGAAAATATCACAATTTTTAGGCCAATGTTTCTTTTTTAACCATAATGTTGACATTTTAATTTTTAAAAAATTCACAATTATTATGTAAGTTTAAAGTTCCATAAAATATAAAATATCAATTTAAGTCTTTATTAGTTGATTTTAAATATTTTTTTAATATAATTGAACTAATTAGATACCAATTATAAAATTTAGAAAAACAAGGTTGAAACTTTGTAAAAAAAACATCGAAAAAAAAAAACAAAAATGATTGGAAATGTTATGTTAATCAACAAAATCTTGTCGTATATGTGGTCAGCAAAATCTTGTCAGCAAAGCTTCCAACGTGGGCGTTAATAAATGTGGCTTTTACCCATCTTCAAATCAGCTTTTAAAAAGATTTTTTTTTTTAGAAGAGAAATATGTATTGAATGAAAGTCTTACGTCCGCTAAATGAATGATTATGGGTTTATAATTCATAAATACTCTCTCCATTGTATGAGGTCTTTTGAAAAACCTAAAGCAAAACCATGAGAGTTTATGATCAAAGTAGACAATATCGTACCATTATGGAGGATGGTGTTCAACTGATATGGTATCAGAGTCATGCCCTAAACGTAGTTATGTCTTGCCATGTCAATATCAAAAGAACTCTCTCCATTGTTACGAGGCCTTTTGGGGAAGCTCAAACAAAGCTGGACAATATTATGCAATTGTGAAGAGTGGTGTTCAACTAACAATATGAACTATATGAGAAAATCATATACTAAATGGATTCCAAACTCGCTATTGTTTAAATTGCAACATCCACATAAAATCACACACTTTCACACGTGAAAACATATAATTCAAACTTGAAATCGTAATACTTAAAAGAGATATAATTATGGATAAATCTCAATTAGAGACCTTAAACCTAATATAGGAAAGATGTTGTAGCCACCAAATCCAGCTTTATAGAACAATTCAGCCCATTCTTTTTCATTTCTTTCTCTTCCACCAACCGTCACCATCATCAACACGTCCCAAAACAGTTGAGTTTCAGTCAACATATCATTCTTAATGTCTTCATCTCTCACCACCAAATCTATTATCATCACTTTCCCTTTCTTTCCATTGCTCGTGATTGCCTCTTTACATCTCTTCAGTATCTTCACACATTCTTCGTCACTCCAATCGTGTAATATCCACTGTATAACGACATGTCGAATTAAATTACAAATTAAAGTGTCAGTTGGATCATGTCATTGTTGGATGATGAAAGTTCCATATCGGCTAATTTAGAAAATGATCGTGGGTTTATAATCAAGAAATACTCTCTCTCTATTGGTACGAGACCTTTTGGGGAAGCCCAAAACAAAGCCATGAGAGCTTATACTCAAAGTGGACAATATCATACCATTGTAGAGAGTCATGTTCGTCTAACATGGTATCAGAGTCATGCCCTAAACTTAGTCGTGTCAATAGATTGGTAAATCCTCAAATATTGAACAAATGACTCCAAAAGAAAAGGAGTCAAGCCTCCTTGAAGGTAATCAAAAAATGACTAAGACTCCAAATAGAATTTACCATTGTGGAGAGTCGTGTTCATTTAATAGTCCTCACCTTCAATAGAATTGCACCAGCGGGTGGGATTTGTTGAAACATGTCCCCTTCAACAAACATCAAATTGTGGCTTCCTTTCAAGTCAGCCACAACTTGGGGAAGGTCAAAAACAACACATTGCATTTGTGGAAAGGCCTCAGCGATGGCTTGTCCAACGGTTCCAGTGCCTCCTCCAACATCCACTAATAACTCAACTCCCTCAAATACACTTTTATATTTCCCCAACAAAACACTCGTCACCAACCTCGCATCACTAGCCATAGCTGCATTAAAAACCATCCCATCTTTTGGTTTCCCACCCATATGCTCCCAAAATTGCTTCCCATGAGCTGTTTCGAATGGGGTTCGATCGCGGTCACTACGGAGCCAAGTCGATATAAATTGCCATGGATCGACGAGGACTGGGTCGAGCATGGAAAGCAAAAAGGGTGAGAGAGTTAAGGGGTTGTGTTCAAGAAGAAGAAGAGATGAATTGGTGAGTGAGTATGCCACTTCTTGATCATCTCCTTCTTTGCTAGGCTCATGTATAAGGAAGAAGCCAGCGTAGGCCAATATACGCATTAAACGGTGGATGTGTTGGGACTTTTGAGGGTCAACTTGGAGAGATGAAACGAGTTGAGGGAGTGTCATGGGTTGGCCATGGTGGCTGATGGCGTCTGGAATGCGGAGTTGGACGGCGCATTTCAAAGCCATGGAGTTTATGAAGTTGAATATGTGATTCCATATGTGGGCTTGAGCGTTTAGCAACTCCTCGCCTTTCATTGCCATCTCTCTATACCCTTCTTACTCAATATATCAATGCCTTCCTTATGCCAACTCCTATATTTATATACAAATTTCTTCAATAAACAATAATATAATCTTTTTGCGTATCCACGTTTTAATGTGGTGTTCCCATTTTTTCCTTCTCAACCCTTTCTTTTCACAGGTTGGTTTCCAAATTTGGATCCATCCTATTTTTATAATTTCAAATGGGTTCCGTAGTTGGTAGATTGTCTATTCTCTGTCTTTCATCTATGAATATAAAAAATGTGAATCAAAAAGCTTGAATTAATGAAAAAAAGTTACTGATTTATTTTAAAACATCAAAAAAAAAAAAAAAAAAAAAAAAAANAGCTATATATTTATACAAAATATGAAAAATTCATTCATATTTAAAAATATTTCTCAAAATAAAAGTTTAATAATAGCAGTTAATAATTAAAATAAAGAAAAAAAAAAAATCAGAACTTTTAAGATCAGATAATATTTTAATACTAAACTAATAATGATATCACTTAAACTTTATTTTTCTCCTAAATACTGTTGAAGATGCTCCTAATCCTTTCAGCCCAATCCAGAAACCGAAAGCCCACCGCCCCACGACCCATACCTTTCATTGCCCAGACAGAATGTGCAAAGTCCAGCCCACGTGTCAAACCGGTGACCCGCTCCTCACCCGTTGACCCACACCTCAATCCGGTGAACCGTGCCCCTTGACTCTCACGTGGCTGGCACTTGCGCTTCCAGCGAGGTTCCTCTCGACTCGGCTTGAAGCCTTCACGACTCGACTTCTCGACTTAGGCGGCTCCGTATAAAAATTTTATATAGTTTCCTAGGTTTTAGACCCTCCTATATTCAAGGCATTTGAGGTCACTAAGACTCCTAGTTATCCAATTTTAGGTAGCTTAGGACTTTTATTGGAAATAATTATCATGTTTAGCTTGATTAAGATGTCGATATATCCGGAGTATGTGATATGGATGTCATAGGTGAGATTCAATGTCAAAGTATAGTGTTCGAAGCAGCTACAGAGTAATCAGTAATTTCGACCAAGGCCAACCAAGTAAGTGACCTTATTGTTGAAATGAGATGATTGACTGATGTATGATGGTGCATGTCCTGTGGCTACTGAATGTACTATATTATTTAAGCGATGCTTATATGTTCTTTGTATTGACATGTGATGTATGCGATGTATGCATGTGATATCCATTAATGAATGAAATAAAATGTCATGTATGTCATGTTATATTTGGTTATGTAAAGTTATGTGATATGTGATGATTGTCATGTATACACGATGCATATATGAAACATGTTATGAATGAAAGGAGAAAAGAAATGAGATTAATGTTATGTTAGGAATGAAAATAATGGGATCTCAAGCATGTATGTATGTCATGTGCATCGGGGTACTTCCCTGTTATGTTATGCTAGTATGGACACGTACCTTTGATATTAATGTTCGCCATGATATCTTGCAGGCCTTTCCTTTTCTGAGGTGTCTGATGGCGTGTAGTGCGTTGTGCCCGACCAAGTCAAGCCCAGGAGGTACATATACGAGCCCGCCTGATGGGTCTATGTGCACGTACGTGGGCCATGTGTGGAGAAGTACTACACATCTAACCCTATCTGAAATTGGAAAGAGCCTAATTTCATGTTACCGTCTTAAAGAATAGGTCCCTAACATATTATGTGTGTGATTGCATTACTAACCTCAATAGTGAGGTGACTTACTAAGTATTTTTTTAAATACTTAAGACACGTGTTACCCTTATATTTTCAGATAAAGGAAAAGCTCTCATGCACAAGTACGGTGAATACTGGTAAAGGACATGGAAGTCAAGATAGGTCATGATAGAGCAGTAGAATGCATTGAATTTCAAGAGTAGTTGATAGGTGTTTTAGCGCAATTTATTTTAGGTTCAAAGACTATGTTATCCTTATTTTGAATTGAATAGGTAAGTCATGACTTTATTTTAAAAGTATTTATTATGAATTTTCCCATATGTGTTTAAAGCATTCATGGGTGACGTCACGTAAAAAATTCATAAATATCCTTAAAATATTCTTTTAAAGTCTAACACTCCATCTCCATAATTAAATATCCAATTTTTCTTTTAAAATTATTACTTCTAAGATTTTAGTGAGTGTTGAGACGGAATTTGAAGATATGAAGTAAAAAAAAGGTTGAAAATTTTTAAAAATTTAAGAAAAATATAAAATAAAACAGTAAAAATAGTAAAATTTTGTTAAAGTCAACGCATGGAGTGGAACATGTAATTAACTTAGAGGTGAGTTAATTAGGGAGAAAAAGATAAGAGAGAGAGAAAAGAATGTTTTGAGAGGGAGAGAAAATAACCATTGGAGACCTCTTGATCGGCGGCCACCTAGAGTCATCTTCCAACAATAGTCCCTTCATAACAGTTTGTGAGGATATTTGGAATACTTGATTCATTTAAATCTGTGAAGAAATGAGGAGAAATGAGGAGGATCGAGTCAAAAGGATGAGGATATTCACAATACTTGATTCATCTAAATCTGTGAAGAAACCAGGAGGATCAAAAAGTAAGGCTTTTGAATTTTAAAATCCACTAGATCCTTGATGCATTAGCCAGTAATGTTTTAGAAATAAATTTTGCACAACTTTCATGAAAGAATCAGAAGTCGAATGAGACTGAGAAGTAAAGTCTCGATGAGCCTTAAGAACGGTGAGTTTTTTAGTTTTTGACCGACTTTAAATACATTTCTGTCTCTTATAATTAACCAAACTGAAATGAAAATAATTTAGTTACCCAGATGGGTAGAAAGAAACAAAATTGAGCATAATTGTTAAAAAATCAAAAGAAATTAGGAAAAAAACTATGAAATCACAATCAACTTTGGAAACTATTGGGGGAAGACGATACGCAAACCGATACGTGTTAGGCAAAGGGCGAAGGAACACAAAAAGTATTAGAGGGTGGAATGCGTCAGCCATCGAGTAAGACATGCGTCAAGCGTGCAGACAAGCCACATATCACACCATCAGAGGGAGACGAAGAATTGACCCGAGAACCGCAACTCGCGTCAAGTTGAATCGACCTGATCCGTTTGCCAACCAACAAATGTCCTTCCTTGTAGTGTGTGTGACGTGCATGCGTGATTTTATATGTGAGATTCCTTTAGGCACCTGTAAAGCTCGTGAGGTTCGTTTTTTGCCTGTTTCGACTCCCGTTCGATTATTTTTTTGCACTAGTTTAGATATTGAAATTATTTCAACATTAATTAGGACCTACCGAGAAATTTAAAGAAATTAGGAACCCTTAAAAAGTGGAAAAACTAGCTTTGGAAGACACAAATCATCCAAGTAAGTAGTCATTCAAATTTTGTTCAAGAAAGTAGCATATCATGCCTTAAATGGTTTGAATATGCATATTTTAGACTCTAGAAGATCAATTTCTGATGAGATTGCAATGTTTATAATATAACTATAAAAATGCCCATAGGATGAGAATTTACAATGCATGCTTATTTAATGTTTTCTGTTGTGCTAGAAAAGAGTATGAGATATTGTGATTTGTGCTCATGGTGATTGATGGACGTTATTCCCCTCATTGAGCATGCATGAATGTTTACATGAAGTTTTCTGTGCTTTAGGGGACTGATAGAGATATCTCCTTACAAGCATGCATGAATATAATATGCTAGGAATAGTGCACAATAGCTAGTCGATTCCATGTGACTAGTATGTTTCCAGTAGACCAAGCACAGTAGGATCGCAAGTGACGATCAATGGCAAGAGCATAGTACACCTAGAAATTAGATTAGCCTCAATGAGCTAGTCTCGAGATGACCTAAGAACCTATTAAACCATTGGAGTACCTATGGAGGACTAAGAAAGTTTAATCGACTTACTTGTAATGTGAACGGTATCACTAGAGCCAATATTGCTTCCAATTTCATTCAATACCTCATGACATTGTTTGGTAGCCCAGGTCAAACCAAGGTCAAACCAAGCACTGCCCCTGTCAAGCGGTAAGTAATCAGAAACTTGTACCATTGAATTTGACCTAGAATGGTCAAATAGGACAATGTGACAAGGCCACTTGAGTTACTATTGAGTGCATAAACTTGTCAAAGGCTTGAGATTACATTGATAGATATCTCAGGATGAGTGTTCCTAGCGAGTGTGAAAACAACCTAGAGCCTCCTCAAAAGGATTGCACCGCTGTAATTTAGTCCAAGAGGGATGAGAAACCACACAACTAAAATTAGTAGTTGGTTGGCATCGGAGGTCATTCCCGAGACTAAATGTGACACTATAGCCTTATGTTAAGGGTTGCTAGTTAACCATACACAAATGATGTTTAGAAGTGATGATGCCATATGATTCAAACAGATTTGATAAGGTCGCGCCTCAACAAAGGATACTCGACATTCACTGCTATGACTATGCAAGCTTACTAAGTATGAGAATTAGAGAAGTTGGTTTACCCTAAGATGAGATTCACGGTGTGGAAGATCCATGACGCTAGAACCCGACGAATGGCTTTCAGGCCACAATAGGGCATGGGACATGTAAGAGAACTCCTTGGAACATTGAGTCATTCCTAAAAGCTCAAGTAGCTATAGAATTAGGCTTGAACTTTCTAAAGCATAGAGAAAAAAATACATAGTCATCTAGTAGGAATTGGATGTGATGAGTATTTACAAGTAGGTTGCTTACTAAATGTTTTTATACTCGCTCCATTTATACATTTCTTGTAACGACCCTAAATTTCTACCTACTCAGAATCGCTACTGACGTCTCATGTTCATCATCTATGCGGAAATATAACTCTTAAAAGAAAATATCCTCTTCTTTGGAAGACACATCCATGGTCTTACGTGTTTAAATACGAAATACTGAAATTTAGAGAAATTAAAAAAAAAAATACAAAATAATTTAAAACGATGAAGTGCATAACAACCTATTCTAACCTAAGACGAGCAATTTAAATATAAGTCTACCCTATGCACGTGCCACAGTCTCTGCTCGCAGTGCCGCCATCCTCCGTACATGTGCGCCTTGTCTTTACCTGAAAAATGATGTGACACACGGCCAGAAAGAATACTCAGTAAGTAGCTACACTATAGGAGACCATGCAAATGAAAACACATACAATCATTCTCTTGGGACCTATCTCTATTCTCTTTGTGTGACCTCCAGTCTCGGGCTAATATGAATGTGTAGTACTCCCCACACACGACTCACACGTGTGAGTGTGAATCTCCAGGGAGCTCGCACACCCCCTGAACCCTTTTTGGTCAAGCTAATTTGTAGCGACGTCCGGAGGTCAGCGTAACCCCTTGGTGTCATGCTCCCCATGAACACCCTCATCATCACACTCATTGTCTCTGGATAAGTATCCATATGCTTATGAACACACAACATGCATGAGATCCCTCTAATTCCATCTTATCATCTCTTCTTACACAACCCTTTAGTCTCATCTCTTTGTTACATTAAGTAACACATGCTCGTTGGATATTTATATTAATATCATTTTCATGCTCTTAAGGTTGTGTCTTATGTCAGTCTATTGACATGATGCAATATGATACCCATCATCATATAACATGCTTAATATGGAAGACATCAACATATTAAGACAAACTTCATGCAATCATCATACTCATCATATCGCCCTAAAGTGCATTATGCATATCAAGTACATCATACATCAACTATATATATTACGCACATCATCAAGTATCATAACTCATACATCATCATAACTCATATATCATCGTATACTCATACATCATCCTATACTCATACATCATCATATACTAGTATACGACATCATACGATACAACTCATACATCATCATACCTCATATGATTTTTAGTCTATCTTATAGTAAGATCACTTACCTGATTAGCTTAGACTGGTGTCACCAATTTATTCCTTATGAAAATTTGATTTTGTCCTTTATATCCAAGTCAACCTACCTGAACTATAACATCAATTTCAATTTCAATTCTCTAAATTTTACAATGGCCCACGTGTGACTTCATATGAGCACGAGTAACTTTATGAATAGAGTCTTGAAGTTTATATATAATTCTATTTTCATTAAATATCTTATTTTCTATTATCACTGTTTTAAGGGTGGGAGTTTCTTAACTTGATATTTCTCATGTTTAATGATCACCAAATCTTCCTTTTTCCTCTATTAAAAGTCCAGTTTTCCTCACTCCTTCTCGGTAAATTTTTCCTTTTTATTTACTCTCATTTATCTTTTAAATCTGTTCATTGATATTCTTTGCCAATTATCTTTATTCTTACTTTCAAATCTTTTTTTTTTCTTTTCCACAATATTTTTATTATTATTATTTAAATTTTGCTAGTAACTTCATTATGTTGACTGATATTAATGTGGTTAGTAACTTTTTATTATGTTGAATGATATTTTTGAACTTTTAGTCGCTACCGATTTGATGTGATTTACTGGAACTACACAATGCTAATTAAAATTTGATTCTAATTGAATAAAAGGAAAGGCTCATTCGACTTGATTTATTGAAAGGTAGTGGAAAATGAAATGTGAGATATGATTTGCCTACGCTGTGTGAAGGCTATTTTCACTTTCCTCAAATTAGATCTAACCTTTTTGTTTTATTTGCATTTTTGTTGTCCTCTTCCTTTTCTTTAGTGGCATTGGTGTAAGGGTTACCATTTTTTTTCTTATTATTATTTTTATTTATTATTATTATTTTTTGAACTATTACATTTCTTTTTTAGGTGTTAGCTACTACTAATCGAGGTTGGGGAGCATTAGAGAGTTGCGCGAGGGGTCGTCATGGGTTATCAGTCCAATCTTTGTATTTTGGGTCTTTCATATTCTATTTCAAATCGTATCTCCAACCCATTCTTGGTTTAAAATACACTCATCAACACTAATTTGTAATTAGATTTCATTTTTTTTTTAATTGTGGTGTTGAACATTTTTTTTTTTTTTTAATGTATTTTCAATTATTCTTTTTATTTACTTATGTCTTGTCTCTTTTGTCACGGTCCAAAATTCGTAGACTTGAAAATCGAGTCGTGACAAAAAAGTTTAAAAAATATACTTAAACTTTAACGGGTTTAATTCATGGCGGTTAAACTTTTTAGAAAGTTCAAAATACTCTTCAATTTTTAAAACTTTCATTAATAACCTTTTTTTTTTAAAAAAAAAAAGCTTTAAAAATACACTTTGTTATAGTTTAGGGACAAAAAAGTTAGATGAGGTTCCAAAAACAGTTTATGTTCGTGAAATAGATCATCTTCCTCTTCGATTTATTTTCTCTTCTCGAGTTAACCTATGGCTCAACAATTTCTCAATTCTCTCGTATTTTTCCTTTGCTTCTAGAGTACCGTCTTAATCCTCTTCATTTATTTCTTAATTTCTAAACTTCCCTAACTATGTTTTTTTGTGTTCTTCTTTTCTTTTCTTAAATATCAAAGGTTTAAATAAAAGGTAGGATTTTCAAACAAAAATATAACCAACTTCAACCTCCAATAGCCGATATATTTGAAGTTATTTTGAGTTGGAAAACAACAACTAGAAAATAATTAACTTTATGGATGTCATGGGCAGAATTCTGCTGGAACACGAACTACCATTCTCACTCAAGACCACACCATTTGAAAGTTCTCGACCATATCGCTACTCTATGTTAGCTTCAAACCATACCATGAAGGCAGTGTAGTGTCAATCTTAATCAAGAACTTCCTCCAACTAGGAGTCTTCCATTTTGCATATTGTAACTTGGAGTCTTCCACCTTCCAGTTTTTCACGTTCACCTTTTCACTTTCCATTTTGCATATGGTAACTAGAGTCTTCAGGAGCAAGGATTATTATACAGTTGGTATGATTATTATACAACTGGTATAAATAGTCATAAACATCAATCAAGTACCTAAAAATTTTCAATTTAATACTACTTTCACTTAGAAGTAGTAAGGCTCCCTCATTTTGAGGCTTAAAATTATTCAAAATAGCCGAAAGAAGAATTCTAAGTCTTCCCCCACACAAATACCGTTTACCTTTATTTACGAGAGATCCATAACTCGATAGCAGACTTGAGCCCATAACACCTACCTAGTTACAGGTATTATATATTGGACGTCACCTTCCTAGGGTAAAATTGTATGAGTTTCTTGATAATGAAAATATTAGTGGGTAAGGTGGTGTCATGAGATTGATCAAGGTATGCTATAAACCCCAGCCCTTGTGCCATTTACAAAATTCTTTCTCTAGCCAAATCTTCTACGTAATAACTTGATAACCAGCTTACCAAAAAGAATCCCTCAGTTTTGAGTTTCTAAAAAGCAAGAACATATTACTTGCTTATTTTGTAATCACTTTACATGCATTGCTTTTGAAGCTCGATCATGTGACAGTGCTATTAAACCTCGGTGAGGGAAAGAAGTAAGCTACCAGTTGGCTCCACAGATTAGGCGCTGGCAAGCTGAAGCTGTAATTGCTTCTTTTATATGGTTTGGTTGCATTAGAGGGTTGACAATAAATGATGAAAAAAACTGACCAAATTTAATACGACAGTGATATCTGGCAGCGACAATGGTGGACACCGATGGGACAACAAGCTCAAACTTCAAAGGTCACAAAATCCAACACCAACCATCCATGTTAAATTCCAGTTGATTTCTAGAAATCTGTATATGGGTTATAACATCTTTGTAGTATGTTTTTAATTACTGGCATTTGATGTTTGTATTTCTCTTTGTGATGATTTACTTTTTTTTTTAACTATAGAAAATGTTAGGAGTAAGTTTCAAATGTTAAATATCTTATTTACCTACCCATTCAGGAATTGAATGTTTTGCAATGAAAATGGGTTGGATTTGTAATGGTATTCTTCTAGTTCCAATTGAGTTGTAGAAGAGTAATACCACGATTCAGGTCCCGACATATGGAGAATTAATCCAGTAGCAAGATCGAGATATTGTACGGGAGCTTTGTGAACTCTTATGACGTAACCATAATGACATTTGTTGATATGTCACCGCTATGAAGATCATCATAGATTATTAATGTGTGCATTCTATTTTCGCAGAAATATTCCCCCATGACACACCTAGAATATGTGGCCATAAATGGAAGAGTTCGAGGATGGGACAGTGGCTACTACAAGAATGGAATATTCCAAAGCTGGCAAAGATAAAACATAAGCTATATTGGGTGATTCCTTCGAGTTTTCCTAGAAAGCATGTGAGCAAAGACAAAACATGTGGAAAGAACATGTATTGGTCTGTTGAAATAGTCATTCATTTTTAAAAGAATTGAGGACTAGAAAATAAAAGACTAGGATCCCTACTCCGGTAGAAGGAGTGGAGATTACCGAAACACAACAAAAAATAATTGCAGACTAAGCTAAAAGACTTGAAGGTCAAGAATTATATGTTCCAAGCCATTGATCGAACCATTATGGAAACAATTTTAATAAAGACACTGCCAAACAAATTTGGGACTCTATGAAGTTGAAGTTCCTGGGTTCCACAAGAGTCAAAAGATCACAGCTCCAAGCTCTTAGGAAGAAGTTTGAAGTCCTACAGGTGAAAGAGGGCAAGAGCGTTGATGCATATTTTTCTCAAACTCTCACCATTGCAAATAAGATGAAAATTAATGGTGAAAACATGAAACAAGTGGTGATTATTGAAAAAATAAATGACCTCAAGGTTTGACGATGTTATATATTCGATTGAAGAGTCTAATAACTTAAACACTTTAACTATCGATTGATTGCAAAACAACTTGCTGGTACATGAGCAAAGATTGAATGAACGTGTTGGTGATGAACAAGCACTAAAGGAGACATACGATAATAGAATTGGTGGAAGAGGAGGTAATCAAGCTCGTGAAGCTTTTGAAGATGTAGAGGAAGAGGAAGAGGTAGACATCCATTCAACAAAGCTGTGGTTGAGTGTTATAAGTGTCATCAGTTATGACATTTTAGATATGAGTGAACTCAACCGGAGAAGGAAGCCAATTATACTGAGCTTGAGGAGGAAAAAAAAATATTGTTGATATCACATGTGGAGCTCAATCAAGGGAGGAGGGAAGATGTTTAGTTCCTTGACTCGGGGTGTATCAATCATATGTGTGCAAACAAGGAATGGTTCTCAAATCTAGATGAGGAATTTCGACAATCTGGGAAAAGGCAACATTAGATTGCAAATTGCTAGAGTCACTCACGTAATCACTAATATTTTTTATATACCTGAGTTGAAAAATAACCTATTAAGTATTAGACAATTGCAAGAAAGAGGTGTATCTATTTTGATAGAATATGAAGAATACAAAATCTCTCTGGTCAAAAAGGGACTCATTATGCAAAATTATGCAAAAAATAATGTCTGTAAACAGGATGTTCATATTACTTACAAGAATCATGTTTCAAATCGCTACTTGCTTCCAATCTATTATAGAAGACAACACTTATCTTTGACATCACAGATATGGACATCTAGGTTTCAACGGTTTGAGAAGATTGAAACATAAGAAAATGATGAGAGGGTTACCCGAACTGAAGGCATCATATAAAATATGCATTGATTGCATGGCGGGAAAGCAAAATAGGGATGTATTTTAAAAAAGAAGTTTATAGAGAGTAACACAAAAACTGTAATTGGTATATGCAGATATCTGTGGACCCATCAAACCACTCTCCAACCGTAAAAAGAGATATTTCATAAGTTTTATTGATGATTAAAGCGGTGAGATATGGATATATTTTCTTACTGAAAATTTTGAAGCATTTATGAATTATAAAAATCTAGTTGAAAAAGAGACTAAAGATTTAATTCGCCTACGGGATGGAAAGTTCACCTCTCAAGAGTTTAACATTTTTTGCAAAGCTAATGGTATCCGTATGCAACTTACTGCAGCCTATACTCAACTTACTGTAACTTGGCCATCGGACAAAGTGATTATAAGTATATAACTTTTTAAGTTTATTTATTTATATTAATTAAATAATTTTTTCATTCACTTCATTCCCGTGTTCACATAATCATATATTCATATATATTTTGTATTATATAGGTTATATAGGTGAATAAAGGGATGTATATCTTATTCATGCAAATGATCAATTTGAAGGGAACACCTTATATACGTAATAAACTTCAATCAAAACGGAGTGAATTTTGTACTTTATGAACTACTTTATATTTTTTGTACTTACCTTCAGTAAAGACTTCATCTTATATCGTTTAAAGAACTTCTTTATTTTGTAATTTTTAAGTATATTATGAAATGTTAATTAAGAATAAAAAGTAACATATCATTCTGAATTTTAAATTTAGTCAAAACTAAAATAGTCGAGAAAAAAAAAACTATACCTTATTTAGCAATGACTAAGAGGTGTAATGGAATTTATATAGTGAAAAATAAATGCTTTCAAAGGTGTATTATGATAATTATAATAATTATAAATGATTCATTTATCTAGTTATAATATAAAATTAAAGTTATAAATACTATAATTATAGTGTAAAAATATAACACTATTTTAGTTATACGAGCTTAATAAAAAATGCTAAAAAATATTTTCATAATATATACAAGTTTCATATTCTATTATAGCATCAATTATAGTTATAAAAAAACATTAAAAGTTTCAGACTTCTAATAACATGGAATGTCACAATGTATAAATAATGCTATAAAAAGTCTATGGTAGTATTTTTCGTAAGCTATCGTATTCATTATTTCTTGTAGTGACAGTAGCATATCAAGTTTTTTTTATTAGTGGCATTTTAGAAAATATTTCAAACTTTAAGAGCATTTTGGTAATTTACCATGTTTGAATATTTTATTTTTTTTTCCTAAAATATTTAAAAATTTTCGTACTTTTTTTTTTTTTCTTTCTTTCTTTTCTTCATTTGAAATTCCTTTTGTATTAGAAATTAAAAACCTAGAAATTTTTATAAAAAAATGTTAAACTTTAGTTGGGAAGGTACTCAAAATCCTTCAAGAGTATTATAGCATCCTTTAGAAATCCGAATTTCATAAAAAAAAAAAATACCCTTACAAATAGCAAAAGTTATACATTAATTTAAATGATAATAGATCGTTTGAAAATAGTGTATGCCTGAATCTTGATAAAGGCACATATTACTATGCTAAGACTCTGCCTATATGGAAAAAAAAAAAAAAAAAAAGTATTCAGCCAGATACCCTCAAGTTACATTAGTATAATACATATTTGCACTCTTTACTCAATAAGAATGCAGTACGGTATTTTATTCCCGTTTAGTCAAACTCTAAAATGTATATGCTGCAAGGATGTGTGTTATAATAGCGCGGACTCTCACTTGTGTCTTATGGAGTTCGCTCGCATTAAATGTTATCAAACCATTAGCTTAATTTAGTTCAAAGATTTTTGTGGGAATAGGTGCAAATCCCCTTTGAGATAGGAGAGATTGGAGAGCGAAAGTCACAAAAATTCTCTTTGGAATGTCAATTTGATGATATGCCCACCACGAATAAGATAAAATAGTTATATAAATGTTCGACATAGAAACTTAAAGTTTGCCGTGGGCGACAAAGTATTCTTTTGAGATAACACTTTGCCTAAAGTCTTTCTTGAAACCATGAGTTGAAAGGAGCAACATGGAGTAGAAGGATGAGATAATAATTAAGTATTCCAAACGCTTTTAAAGAATACGACATTAAAGCTAGTACTTAGACATATTTGATAAGTGAAGCGTGTATATATGCAAATTCTTTTGAGGTTGGTAGATTGTAGCATCATGAATTTTATAAGATTATTTTGTTCTTACAAGATTAGTTTGATTTTATTATGTATGATAACTTTGATTTGATGATTTGATGAGCTAATGGGAGTTATTTCTTGAATTTTAATTTTGATTAAATTAGATAAATAAGAGTGTGTAAAGATAATTACATTTTGAAATATTGGATGAGATTTTAAATTTATTAGCTTTAGAATTTAATTCTTTATTGGATTATAGTTCATATTTTTGTTGTAATGGTTGGTTGTTTGCTCAGATAATTAGCTACCAAGATAATAAAAATAAGGGATCAATGTCATTCTATCAGATGTCTTTAATTTTATTGTCGGATTTTATTAGAAAATTTATTGTGTTGTTTTAGGCTATTACAGAAAAAGCATTTCTCAATGTCGCTCGTATAGCTTTGACACCAACTCTCGTTGATAAATAATACCCCACTTTCCAAAATTACGTCATATAAAATCAGTACATTTTTTAGTAATCGTTTGAATTAGAATCTCTTCATCCACATTGATGTGAATGAGGCCCTTAGAGAATGGGATGGATTCACCTCCCCTGAAACCACGTTCTATGGGTGGGGCCATATAATGGCCATATAACGGCATTAATTGAAAATCTTATATTATACAATCCATCATTATTTTTACCAAAAATTAGGATAAGGATTGAATTTTGTAAGCTAGCATAGTTTTCTTTAGGCAATGGTTTTCCATGGTTTTGAGCACGGAACATCAATGGACAAATAGAGTGGTCATAATTTTACTTGTGGTTTATATGTGTAAGTAGGCATATCTAAGCCGGACAGGATCATGTCTTACTGAGTACAATTTATATTCATCTTTTTTCAAAATGACTTTAAAAAAAGTCAAAATTGTGATGTGGTAGTGACGAGTAGGACGGAGAAAATAGACCATGAAATGACTCCAAAATTTTATGTTTTTGTAATACTTTTTCTTTTATATGTTTTGAATTAGGCCACTCGTTATTTATGGAGACCATGAAGATTGAGTTTGAAAGTTGAGTCATTACCACCATTGCAATAATTGATCTGAAATAATAATAACATATGTGCTTTAGCCCTTTAAACAAGTTCGAAGCATTTTCTATATATAAAAAATTGTCATTTTCAAAATGTCTACATAATCCATTTAAAACAAAATGTCGATATCCAATATAAAATAAAAGCAACGTGAAAATTGAAAATAACGAATATAGTATGATAAAGGTGATGAATCAACGTTAGCTTCAACTTAAAATCAATCCTAATTAATATTTGTTAGTCTTCCATAAAAGTAGGAATATTTGCAAATATTATGTCCAAAATAAATTAAAGGAAAAATTGACTAAAGATTCAAAATTGAAAATATAAGTGAAGCGGAGAACTAAACCTGTAAATTTAATTTTTTTGAAAAATAGTCCAGTGTTAGACGAACACGACTCTCCACAATGGTATGATATTGTCCACTCTGAGCATAAGCTCTCATGGCTTTGCTCTGGGCTTCCCCAAAAGGCCTCATACCAATATATTGTCCACTCTGAGCATAAGCTCTCATGGCTTTGCTTTGGGCTTCCCCAAAAGGCCTCATAACAATGGAGTTAGTATTCCTCGCTTATAAACCCATGATCATTCCCTAAATTAGTCGATATGGAACTTCCATCATCCAACATCCAGAACCTAAGGTTTATAAGCAAATATGAGCTTCTTGGATTTTTCTTCTAAATTGGTGATCAGCAAACCGTCCACGCCCTATCTTTTTCATATGACCTATGAGGCATTGTCACTCTCCCATCCAATGGTTGGAATTGAATGGTTTGACCTAAGGTGGCTCAATTGTTGGAGGGAAAGAAATCTTAGATTTTTTTGCTAGATCTTTGAACTCCGAGATTCATACTCAATCTCGACGTTTCAACGGCGATAGAGCATTGGGATATAAAAAGGGGACTTGGTGCTACCATTTGGTGCAAGAGAACTCGAGTCGACAAAATTGCTACTTTTTGGGTTCTACTCTTGGGTTTGTCTAAATTTCGAGAGTTACACTCAACTATCTTGACTCAAATCAATTCCTGTACGTTAGATTTGGATTTCCGGGTCAATTACAAGAGAAGATTTGAAATTCAATTGGAGCTATGAAATCCCTCGAGACTACTTTCACCAAGTTCCTAGGAGTATAAGGAAGGATCTTGTAAAAGACCACGAGCATTGGAGCTCCGGAAGAGGAGAATCTTTTTAAGGTAAGGAGTTGGGTAAGTATTACACCAAATTAGAAAAAAATCAAAATTCTTCATCTAACCTTAATGTCATTAGTTCAAACAAGTTTGTTTAGCTTTAGGGTAATTAAACGTCACGAACCAATTCTCGAGCTTGCCCGAAACACGATTGCGATTGGGGTTGACACAAGGGTGTAAAAGGACGGCCAAAGTTTTCGTGAAATAAAACATAAAGAGAATTTAAAACATAATGTACAATATATTTTATATTATATCAAAATACAGTTCAAACATAGCTAGGATTTAGATACAAAATAAAGAACGAATTCAAAATATTTGAATAGAAATGTAATAATGGGTAGATTTCTACTTACCATTATAACGTAATCATTTTTGTACATAAATAAGCGTTTAAATTTCATCATAAAACATAAATTTCATCTTAAAACACTGTCATGGACTTGCATGTCCAAAAACATTTTTAACACAACACAACGAAATACTAAATGAAATAAATAAACATTATAAGTAAAAACACCGTATTCTAACCTAAATCTAAGAAAATAAATATAACTACCCTATGCATGTGCCACGATCTAGAATTGTGATGTCATCGTGAGCCGTACAGGGGAGACTTGCCTTGATCTAGAAAAATAAAAGTAGCACATGGCTTGAGTATTTTGAGAAATACTCCGTAAGTGACCTCACTATTGGGGTTAGATGCAAGTACATACAACCATGAGTGGGACCTATCATATCAGTCCATATTCCTTAGGTGGCTATCCTAAGCGGGTTCAGTGGATGTGTATTTATTGTTCTACACACGGTCCACACATGCGAATATGAACCTTGTAGTCAGTTAGCACACCTCCTGGACCCCTTTCTTGTCGGTCGAGCATTCTCTGATAGTTGTTGATGTCAAACACCCGTTTAGGAATAGCGACTGTCGCACCATTATAATAATTATAACGATCATTTTCCTGATTCATAGTGTAAACATCTATACCATCGTAATGAAGAAGGGATATCCTCCGATGCATGAACACACAATGATGCATGAGGTCTCAACATTTTTCCTTTCATTATCGTGTATAACAACCCCTTTAGTGTTTTCCTTTATATCATTTCATTTTATCTTAACTTGCCATGCACATATCAGGGTTTTATCTTGTGTCAATTCGTCATTATTCATGTCAAACATAAGTCATATCATATCTTATCATGTCTTCTAGCATATCAAATCATATTACGCACCTATCATGTCATATCATAGATCATAACATTCACAAATCATATCTCGAGCACATCGTCAAGCATATCATATCTCAAAATATCATTTCATCACATATAGCATAACATTCACATATCATCTCGTACACATATCATTTCATAACCGTTCAAACATACGAGCATATGACACGTGCGAAGCCATGGGCACGTGTCATCATATAGTATACAATTATAACTGAACCGATAATAAGACTACTTACTTGGTTGACCTAAGCCGAATCTATTATAACTCCTTGATGCTTGATACTAGCTTCACACTGCTCTCTAAAATTTAATTATGCCTAAGGAGTCCAAGATCATAAATTAGAATTTACTATAGGAATTGGCTCATCTAGTTTTATGAACCTACTCCTAGCATAAAATAATTTAACCTAGTTTTATGAACCTACTCCTAATAATAACTCCTAATAATTTAAACTAGCTAAGCCTAATCTTGATAAAATAATTTAAACTTGAATCCAACAATTTAAACTAGCTAAAAGGTAGTTGTACTAACCTTAAGTGCTTTCGAATAGTTGAAACTAGAAGGAAAAGGTTTGAAAGATCAACCAAAATGCTGGCCTAAAGCCGTAAAAAAAGTATTCTCCAACTGCTTCGAACTGTTCAAGTGGGATGATGAAATGAAGTAAGAGGCCTCCCTTTTATAGTGGCGGCTAACCTCCCACTTTTCAACTTAAGCGAGGTGGGTCAATCCCTTTCGTTTTTTTTTTCATACTTTTGGGTTATTACAAGAAAGAGGTTGGAGGCTAAGGTATGGCTTCTCTATGGCACCTGCTTTAGAGTCGGCTTCCGACCTAGACCAAATCGATAGTTAATTGAAAAACATGGAGTGAGTACAAAGACTCAGTAACTAGCCATATTTTAGCCTTTTAATCGTGTTCTTAAAGTATGCTTGGGTACAACTGATATAGATCATGGTGTTCCCAATGTTCCAACTGGACCTATTACACAATCCAAGGCCAAAAAAATTCAACAAGCATTCATTCTTGATCTACAAAATTGGATAGACTCGGTTCAATCGTTATTTCATGGTAATGACCGTTTGGAGCTTCGAAAATGAATATATACACGGTTAAAGTAGCAAATGATATTGCTATAACGAGGACTTAATGAATAATTTGTTAGAAAACTTTATTTATTATTTTCATTGCATAATTTCTTGTCGGGGGAAAAGAGTGGAAATTTACTTGTCAAGTTAGTCATAACATCTATTTTTTTGTGGAGATTTAAAGGGTACTCTCCAATCCGGACCATTTAAAGTGTTCAATATTTCTTCTGTGGATAAACTATAAATACCCACAAAATACTATGTAAATGTCATATTTTGATGAATGAGAATTCAAAGACTTTCACACTTTGAAATTTTAGCATCATTTTTGTCATCTCAAGTTTTATGCAATTCTTGTGGTAGATTGCATCTGAATCATTCAATCAAGTCTTGATCAAGTTCGATTGTAGACTGACTAAATTTAGAACAAGGTTCCAAATCTTGCTTCCAGATATTTGATCTTAAGAGTAATTTAATTCTAGCCTTATCTCTTGATTCATCCGAATTTTGTATAAAAAGGTGTTAATTTCTTTGATTCAAGGGTTCTTGCTTCAACAAAAGTTTTGATTGTTCACTGAGGATTAGGGTTGTCTTATCAACAACACTCTTTCTTGTCATGTTATTGTTCTTAACTTGAGAACTTAGGCCCTTAAATTTTGTTCTTTGAGTTCTGAGTTCTTGTCAAGATCTTGCCCAAGGAACTTCATCCCGAGTTCTAAGTTCTTAACCTTAGTTCTAGCCTTAAGATCTTAGTTTTAAAGTTCTAGGTTCTTAGTTCTAAGAACTTGGATCTTGATCCATGTTCTAGTCCTTTTCCATTGTTCTTTGTTTCATGTTTCTTATTATATTCCCTAAGATACTCCCCTCAGGATTTACGATACTTGACATGAACCTAACAATTCATGTCCAAGGCTTCATATGTTTCAAGTAGCATAGTCTAAACCTACACTCAAGACTTCTTACATTCCAAGCATTGAAGTCTGAAACCTACATCCAATACTTAAGTCTAAATCCCTATGCCCAAAGTTTTATATGTTTCAAGTGGCATAGTCTAAAGCCTACGTCTAGGGCTTCTAACTTTCCACGTAAAGTAGTCGAAGTCATGAACACGTATTATCGTGGGAGGTTTAGAGGTTTCTTGGATTTTTGAGTCTTAGGATCTCAGTCATTTGTTCTTGAGTGCACCTAGTATTTTTCTTGTATTAATTGAATCAAGGCTTATGTTATATTCCTCTTTAGTTCTTGTCCTTACCGCGTTTTCTTGGTTCTTGGATTCTTGCTCTAAGGGTTATTCTTGGGGCATAAGTCTTAACTTACTTTCTTTAAGTCCTATTCCAACCTCACAAGTCATGATCATTTCATAGTAACAATCATAAGTCATTCAAGTATCTTAAAGATCTTAAAATATTCTTTTCAGTTTTAGAAGAATCATGAATCTTGGTTAGGGGTAGTCTTGTCTTTTTTCTTAAACCTTAACTTATATTCCTAACGTGGTTTAGGTTCTAAACTTGATCTAATTACTTTAAAATCTTGGATAACTCTTCATGTCCTTACAAGTAGATCATACTTAAATCCTTAGGTCGTTTGGATCTTGCAATATACTAAAAGAACCTTAGGGTGATTTTAATCACTTATCACCTAAACCTTGGTTCGAGTTTAATACATGATCTAATGGTTCTAAAATTGTACATGATCCGTAAAATTCATTAAAAAATAACTTTTATAAAGTTTCATCACATTTGGAGATCTTCTGGATTATGAACAGGAGGAAGTTTACGTAGGGACATTATGACCATTTTGCATCGTTACTTGGTTTAGCTACTTATCCTTATCTAATTTTATATATAACCTTAATATGTCATTTTGGGTCTAGTTTTACAATTTTATGGGTAGAAAAGTTAGTTCAATTGGTTATTTTAACTTTAATTGATTTTGAGAAACACATTCAGTTTAGGTCCTTAATATATGGTTCTTTGGTTTAATTCTTTGTATCCTTTATTTCCTACTCAACTTAAGGTTTATTTCAAATTTTAAACGATTCCTACAAGTATTTCTTAAGAAAAGATCGAATTGTCTACTTACCTCATAGTCCATGTACAGGACCTCGATTCTTGAGTTTATGGTATTCAATTTACTCCAAATTTTCTTTGAAAGCTTCCTTATGCAGTCTAGTTTTTGAAATCATTGAGAATTTCAAGAGAATCAATCTATGGAGGATAATTTTGAGAATAGCTAAGGAGAAATTGGTTTTGAATTGACATGATAGATTCTAATATTCACTCTAAAGGCAAAGAAGTTGATCAACCACAAGGCATGAGCAAAAGGTTCCAAGACAACGAAGTAAGTGGGAGTTGAGGTTGAGTTGCGAAGAAAATCACCTAGTGATCTTGTAGCAGATACTTAACAAACTCCTGTGGTTGTTGCAAAGGAACCAGTAGTAGAGCAAGTGACACCTGAACCGGTGTTGAGAAGATCATCCAGTACTATCAGAGTACCAGATATGTATGTACCTTCATTACACTATTTGTTGCTGATGAAAGGGAACCAGAGCCCTTTGATGAGACCCTACAATTGGAGAATACAACCAAGTGGGAGCAAGCCATGGATGATGGGACGTCTAGACTTCAAAAATGCGTTGTACTAAGACTGAGTACGTGGCAATAGCTAAAGCTGGAAAGAAGACGATATGGATGACTGACTATCTGGAAGAATTGGGCAAGAAGCAGCATGAAGAGATTCTTTATAGAGATAGTCAGAGTATCATACAGTTGGCGAGGAACCCGGTCTATCATTTAAAGAGAAAACACAAAAGACGATACCATTTCACTTGCAGGTTAGTGAAAGATGGTAATTTGTTTGGAGAAGATAGAGGGTGCAAAGAATCCAACAAACATGTTGGCAAAATGTGTTTATGTTGGAATATTAAGGTTGTGCAAAGCCTCAATTGGTATGGTGTCATGAAGATGCTCATGGTCATTTAAGAATGAAGTTCTTGGTTGACTAGATTAGTCTCCAAGAGTGTGAGAACTGTTAGGTTATGGAGCCTACTACTCATTTATAGCTTGGTTACAAATGACAATAAAGTAAAATGTTATTAAATAGCTATATATAGTAAAAAGTTATATCTAGTAAAGCTATCTATGGTACATAGTTATATATAGTAGATGGTTATATCTGGTAAAGTATATATATAGTAAGATAAACCATATATATATATATATATATATCCCAGGCAGAGCTTTGAAAATATATTTTCTGTCTTCTCTATATTCTCTCCTACGGTAGATACTTGTAGTTATCAATACAAATTCTTTAGCCAATATTCTCCTTCCATTTTCTCTATCCTGTTCTTTGTGTTTATGTAGATCGAGTGTGTGCGTTGTTGTGCGATCCTAACAAACCTACGTAGGGAGAGCTTAATTGATTTCAAATATGTTGCCTTAGTCACTCAAGCACATAACATTTGTTGGAAAGTATTATTTTCAATTTCATAAAATATGTAAGGGTCAAATGGTCAATTTGACTTTGCCTTTTGTGGAGATTAAAGGGGATGGGGAATAAATTCCGACAACAAACGCCTTTTGTCGGGAGACTATAAGTACCCAAAATATGTTATGTAAAAATCAGATTGGTGGATGAATGTAATTCAGATCTCAAATTGAGACATTTCCCTCAGGAATCCGAGCATCAATTTTGTCATTTCTAAGTTTCAAGCAATTCTTGTGGTAGAATTGCATCCATGTCATTCAATCAAGGCTTGATCAATTTCGATTGTGGAGTGACTCAATTTAGAACAAGATTTGCAAATCTTTCTCCTAGATCTTCGATCGTAAGAGGTAATCTAATTCTAGCCTTGATCAAGTTCGATTGTGGAGTGACTCAATTTAGAACAAGATTTGCAAATCTTGCTCCTAGATCTTCGATCGTAAGAGATAATCTAATTCTAGCCTTATCTCTTCGTTGATTCGAATTTTGTATAAGGTGTTAATTACTTTGATTCAAGGGTTCTTGCTTCAAAAAAAAAAAGCTTGGATCATTGGGATGAGGATTAGGGTTGCCTTATCAATTTGGTTTCGGGAGCGTAGGTTTACATCTTTGTGGCCGACTCTAGAATTGATTTTATCTTTCATTTATGCTATTGTTTATCTTTCATGTCCATTTATATTCTTGCTGTCATTTCCGCCATTATTCATCCACTTTTCACTTTGTTCTCATTTTCTTCCCAAAGATCACCTTTAGATCTTGAAAAAAAAATATTATCATATTTGTTCTTATGATTGTGATTATAAACGATCTTTATCATTTTTTTTAGATCATTTGCATGTTTATTTGAAGATCAAATAAACTTCAATTCACATTTTTTTTCTTAATCCATCTAAATTTAGAATCGTTGTGTTTGATATTTTTTTCTTTCTCATAATCTACGCATGAAGATAACTTCTAAATTTCCCGAATTCTGTAAAAAGGAGAGTTAGATCGTTCTTAAAATCTTCACGTCCTTTCTTTTTGGAATTTTTTTTTCTTTTTCAGTGTGCAATTCTATCCAAAAATATCTTTGTGTCTCTTATTTGTTTGTTCACTACTTGTTTTATTTTGTTGTTATTTCATAATTAACTTATCTTGATGGCCTTGAATAGCTTGCTAATATCAGAATTGCTTTACCCATATATTAGCCTACCTTGATCATAATTTAGTCACTTTCCCAAACAACCTACCTTTGTGTGTATAAACACGAGTGTCCCTTAAGTGTAAAATTAGTGAGTTGAGTGTGTGAGGTCCTAAACATATTTAACTATTGTTTGTACAATCATGAACCAAGACGGAGGAAATGGAGGGAAGATCAAAGAAGCTAGGTGGAGAGAAGCTCAGGTCGGAACAATTACTCGTTTGAATCAAGTTATTAGTACATTGACAGACCGGATGGAGAGAATTGAAATAGCCTTAGGTAATCTTCAAGGGAGGGAAGTACTCTTAAATGAAGGAGTTAAAAATGAAGAAGATGACAATGTCACCCTTTTAGTAGGACATAGTCCTAGGGGAGGGAGAGATATCGGTCGAGGGAGAGGAAGAGTCAGAAGGAGGGGTAGAGAAATTTTAGCACCAAAAAGAATTGAGAGGGAATACCAGTATGAGAGAGGAGAAGAAAGAGGAGTCGGGGGAGTGAAGCTAAAAATTTCAACTTTCTATGGGAGATCTGATCCAGAGGAGTATTTGCAATATGAGAGAAAAATTGAGCACGTTTTCGATTGCAACAATTTTAGTGAAGAAAGAAAGTTGAAGTTTGTTGTGGCTGAATTTTGTGATTATGTCATTATATGGTGGACATCTTTGAAATCAGAGTGGAGAAGAAATTATGAAGAACCAATTGAAACGTGGGAGGAATTGAAGACATTAATAAAAAAAAAGGTACATTCCTAAGCATTATTCTCGAGTACTCAAGCAAAAACTCTATACTTTGCAACAAGGATCCAAAAGTGTTGAAAATATTACAAAGAAATGGAGGCCCTTATGAATAGAGCATGTATTGATGAAGATGAGAAAGATACAATGGCTAGATTCCTTGGTGGGTTAAACTGACAACTTGCTCATCAAGTGGATAGGCAAGTGTACTTTGATATGCAAGAATTGTTACACCTTGCTATCAAAATCGAAGGGCAACTAGCTTGGAAGAAGGAGATGTAACACCCGCTTATCAACACTGCGATTAACAGGAGTTACCATCGACACTGATAACAAACTCTGANGAAGATCAAAGAAGCTAGGTGGAGAGAAGCTCAGGTCGGAACAATTACTCGTTTGAATCAAGTTATTAGTACATTGACAGACCGGATGGAGAGAATTGAAATAGCCTTAGGTAATCTTCAAGGGAGGGAAGTACTCTTAAATGAAGGAGTTAAAAATGAAGAAGATGACAATGTCACCCTTTTAGTAGGACATAGTCCTAGGGGAGGGAGAGATATCGGTCGAGGGAGAGGAAGAGTCAGAAGGAGGGGTAGAGAAATTTTAGCACCAAAAAGAATTGAGAGGGAATACCAGTATGAGAGAGGAGAAGAAAGAGGAGTCGGGGGAGTGAAGCTAAAAATTTCAACTTTCTATGGGAGATCTGATCCAGAGGAGTATTTGCAATATGAGAGAAAAATTGAGCACGTTTTCGATTGCAACAATTTTAGTGAAGAAAGAAAGTTGAAGTTTGTTGTGGCTGAATTTTGTGATTATGTCATTATATGGTGGACATCTTTGAAATCAGAGTGGAGAAGAAATTATGAAGAACCAATTGAAACGTGGGAGGAATTGAAGACATTAATAAAAAAAAAGGTACATTCCTAAGCATTATTCTCGAGTACTCAAGCAAAAACTCTATACTTTGCAACAAGGATCCAAAAGTGTTGAAAATATTACAAAGAAATGGAGGCCCTTATGAATAGAGCATGTATTGATGAAGATGAGAAAGATACAATGGCTAGATTCCTTGGTGGGTTAAACTGACAACTTGCTCATCAAGTGGATAGGCAAGTGTACTTTGATATGCAAGAATTGTTACACCTTGCTATCAAAATCGAAGGGCAACTAGCTTGGAAGAAGGAGATGTAACACCCGCTTATCAACACTGCGATTAACAGGAGTTACCATCGACACTGATAACAAACTCTGACAACCAATCATAAATTTTCCAAACATTTCTAAAACATATCATAACATTAAGTAAAATATTCAAAACTAATTCTGTTTAAAACATTATTAACCAACAAAAGTCTTAAACAACGAAAACATAATTACATAAACAGATCCATAATCACATAAACTGTAACGACCCGGGAAAGAAAGAAAATATATATATATATAATAAATAAATAAATGAAAACGAGAAAACGAAAAAAAAAAAAAACCAGTCGCCGGAAAACCCACGAGTTTTCCGGCGACTGCCGAGTTTTGTGGAACCCACGCGAAACGACGGCCACAGCACGCCCACCCTCAGCCCAGCATCTTCAGAACACCTGCAAAGGGAGAAAAGAGAGA
>NC_036649.1:4485331-4535014 GCF_002806865.2 Cucurbita pepo subsp. pepo | reverse complement strand
TGTTTTCCAGAGAAGAAGTTGTTTTAAACGTTTTTTTTTTAAGTTTACGTTATCAACTATGTTCATGTAAGAGTTATATTTCCGCATTATAGATGAGCATGAGACGTTAGTAGCGACTCTAAGTATGTAGAAATTTAGGGTCGTTACATAAACAGGCCCAGACATGGATTCCCAATCGTCTTTAGCCCGCTGGTCTCGTCCTCAGTTGGCCTGCATCATCTAAATCTCGAAAGAAAAGTTATAATAATTTTGATGAGTAATTAGATTACCCAGTAAGTAGCTAGCTTATCATGCATGAGTTCATAACTAATCTTTCTAAGTGTTTTTAAGTTTTATTCGTCATTGACTCCTAGTTGGTCATCTGTTCAATAATTAGATATCTCAGCTACCTCCAGCTTAGGTTACTGACTCTCTCTTGATATGCTTATCTCAAATTTTCGGACTTGTATGTAAGACTCGCTTTTGGTCAAATACGGCCCATCTACTAATTTCTCTGGCGGCCTGTTTAACTCATATACCAACGGTCAGGAGTACTCATGCTCCCTGACTTAGCACACAGCGCGTTGGTCAGGAACTCCGCGGGAATTAGTAGACTATCATACTCATAGAAATAAGTCATGGCTCAACAACCAATAAGCATATCCTAAAGTCATAACCTTTCCATTAGCATGCATAACATACTTACATTTACTGCATGCTTTCATACATTCATCATGTTCAACACATAGAACATTCTAGCAATCATTTATATCATGCTTACATCACAGGCAAACAGTCACAATATACAGCTAGACAAACAATATCATCACAGCACATATTACCATACTAAGCTCTTACTCAAGTAAACAACATACTCACAGGTTGTAACATAAGTTAAGAACTAGTTCAAAGATCGATATGCTACTTACTTGGTTTCGAACTCCTCTTTCTTTGGATGTACGTTTAATAAGGTATTTCAATACAATTCCTTCCTATTAGACCTATATTTCACCAATTTCAAGATAAGTATATACCAATTTTAATAGGACTGATCAAAAGGAGTCGAACAGGACAAATCGAGAGCCAAAACGATGACGCACGCGCACTCACGCGCCTCCACACACTCGGTGTGTATTTCTCACGCGACTGATCTGCGCACAGTCGCGCTCTCACTCTCGGACTCCCACGCGCCCCGCGTGTCTCTCACGCGCTCGTCTTCAACCTCTGTTTTATGCAATTTTTTCCAAACTTTTCCATTAATACCCGTTGTATCCCTAAGCCATATCTTACTTCTATAATTCGAATTTCATGTCGATTCGTTCTACAACTTTGTAGATCTCCTTACTATGATTCTAACAAGCCCTATTTCATAACTTATTACGCAATATAGACTATGATATCGAGATTTAAAAGTTCGGATAAATGGATTTTTCGTTACCTTTGAGACAAACGCTTAAATCAGCTTAAGTTCAGAGCTTCAATGGCTGAAAATCACCATACTCATCCCCCCATCCTCACGTTTGCACACTAACACAACAAACGCTGTAGAACCTTACGATTTACCGAGCATATGGGTAAGATTCTTCTTTCTCTGATTTCTTTTTTTTTTTTNTACTTTTAAAACCTTTATACCAGACCTTTATAACCTTCATTCCACCAACTCACAAACCCTTCTTTCCTCAACGTTCGGACATCTCCAACCCACGTGTGTCACTATCCTCTTCCTCCATTACGCAGCAGCTCCTTAAATATCAATACAACACATATAAACATTTATTTATTTATTTTAGATCATTACAATTCTACCTTCCTTTCAGCGACTTTCGTCCTCGAAAGTTTCTAACTCTATAAACAAGTGTGGATATTCTCGTTTAAACTCCTCATTCTTTTTCCCAAATAGCTTCACTAACTTGCTGATTCTTCCATCAAACTTTAACAAAGGGAATATCTCTGCTACGCAAAGATCTCACTTCCTGGGCCAAAATTTTAACAGGTTGTTCTTCATTGCTTAAGTCCTCCTTTAACTCCACGTCTTCAAAATGAAGAATATGCATAGGATATGCAACATACTTCCTCAGCATCGAAACATGGAAAACATTATGTACAGCATCCAACGCTGGCGGTAATGCCAACCTATAAGCTACTGAGCCAACTCTTTCGAGGATCTCAAAAGGTCCAATAAAACGTGGGCTAAGCTTTCCCTTCTTACCAAATCGCAAAACACCACGAATTGGTGCAATCTTTAGGAACACATGGTCCCCCACCTCAAACTCTAGGTCCTTCCTCCTAACATCAACATAACTCTTCTGACGACTTTGGGCGGTCAAAATTCTCTTCCTAATCTTCTGAATTGCCTCATTGGTCGTCCGTAGCAAATCTGGACCTAACAGCTGTTTACTACCTACCTCCTCCCAATAAATCGGAGTTCGACACCTCCGTCCATAAAGTGCTTCAAAAGGAGCCACCTGAATGGTTGTCTGATAACTATTGTTACAGGCAAATTCCACCAAATATAGGTAGGTGTCCCAACCACCAGCAAAATCAAGTACACATGCACGCAACTAAACTGATTTAATCTCTCTGTCTGTTCATCTGTCTGAGGATGGAACGCTGTACTAAACTTCAGTTGTGTACCAAGGGCTTCCTGAAGACTCTTCCAGAATCGAGAAGTAAACCGTGCATCCCTATCAAACACAACAGAAACAGGTACACCATGCAACCTTACAACCTCCTTTAAATACAATTGTGCCCACTTGTCAACTGAATACATAGACTTTCCTGGTATAAAATGAGTTGTCTTAGTTAATCTATCCACAATAACCCATTCCATGGTCACTTCTTCCCACTTTCACTGGGGCACATTAAGAGGTTGCAATAACCGAGCAAGTTTCTTTCTAGGTGCCTTAACTTGTTGACAAGTTAAACATCTACTTACATGTTCAGCAACATCTTTCTTCATTCTAGGCCACCAAAAGCATGTTTTTAAGTCCTGATACATCTTTGTGGCACCTGGATGTACGGTATAAGGAGACTCATGTGCCTCAGATAGAATCTTCCTCTTGATCTCTACATCGTTTGGCACACAAGTTTGATTTCGCCACTTCAAACATCCATCACCCGTTATTAAGAAATCCTTGACTTGTTCAGTCTCAAGTTGCTTCACAACTTTTAAAAAATAAGGGTCCCTCTGCTGACCCTGAATAATTTGTTGCTGCAACGTCGGACAGATAGTCATAAGAGCTAGCTGAGTTGTTGCTTCCCTGACCAACACAGCTATCTGAGCTCGTTCAAACTCCATATGAATGTTGGGTTGTCTCGTCAACATTGCAGATGAGTGAGCTGTCTTACGACTCAAGGCATCAGCTACCACATTAGCTTTACCAGGGTGATGTAGGATCTCCACATCATAATCTTTCACTAACTTCAACCATCGATGTTGCCTCATGATGAGCTCTTTTTGGGTGAACAGATATTTGAGACTCTTATGATTTGTATATACTTGTATCCTCTCACCGTACAGATAATGTCTCCATATCTTCAGAGCAAACACCACAGCAGCTAACTCTAAATCATGAGTTGGGTAGTTGCGTTCATAGTTCTTCAACTACCAAGAGGCATAAGCAATAACTCTCCCGTTCTGCATAAGTACGCACCCTAACCCATGCTTAGAGGCATCACTATAAATTACTAGATTAGTTCATTTCATCCTTGGTAAAGTAACTTACTCTATACATATGCATAAATGGGCTCAATTATATATATAAGAGGTATTATAATTTCATGGTGTGCCAACATCAATTATGTTGGACTGAGATACGAGGGTTATCTTAAACTTCTTGAGAAGCCTACATGAGGCATCAAGAACGTAACTAAGGTTCAGTACATTCTTTCATCCTTAATTGATGTTCATTTTAAGAGTTATATTTCCGCATGAGAAATGAGCATGAGACATTAGTAGCGACCTAAATATGCGTAAATGTAGGGTCTTTAAATAAAAAATAAATAATAAAAGTGGTGGAAGAATAGAAGAAAGATTATGGCCCACAAATTGGGGTGAAGGGGTTTGTGAGGCGAGCGTGTTTTGTGGGCAAATTGAACCAAACAAAAGTTTCTCAAACATTTCATACGAAATTTCTTAGAAACTTGTTTTCTTTTGTTTTGTTTTGCCGTAAAATTTACTTTCATTCACACTTTCTCTTTTTCCTTTTTCAATTAATGCATTCTTCCATTTTTCAAATTTCTAAATCTTTATTTTCTTTTTATTTTTTTTTTATTGTTTTTCATCTTATCCAATTAAAATTACAATTTTATTTGCACTAATTTATTAATTTTTCAATTAAACAAAGTTTAAAAAATCAATTTTTAAATGCGGCTAGGAATAGTTTTTTTAGAATATGTTGTAGAATCATTCAGTTGATAATATTATAATAATTTAATTTAAATGTTTAATTTGTACTCTTAAACTAAAAAAAAAAAAAACTATTTAACTATAAAAAATAATATTAGCGTTTGAATATTAATTAATATATTAGGTTACAATGAAAGGAATTTGATATTTGGGTGGACTAGTCAAACCCTCTCCATCTAATCTACAAACTAACATATCATAAAACTGGTGTACCATATTTATTTCTATGGGTGCATAAAACCACAATTCCACCACATTTGCTTTTTTTTTATTTTTTTTTATTTATTTATTTGTCATTTCTTAATTCGCTAAATAAATAAAAATATACTTTATCTCAAAATTACTTTTAAAATTTCAAAACTTTAGTATTTCATTTCAAGAGTACTCCTCAAGTTTCAATAGTGTTAAAAAATACACGAATTCATTAATAATCTTTAACTCTAATCCCTTTAATCTAAAAAAAAAATCAATATATGAATGGAAATTGTCTTTCTACTCGTGGTAAGGTTATCTTCGAACTTTTTACTGTTATTTTTAAAAATTTATGAATATTTTTAAAATGGATTACTAACTGTTTCATCTATATACTAATGGTAATAATATTTTTCTAAGTGTTTAAAAAAGTTTAAAAAATATTTTTGAAGTTTTTAAAAGGAAAAAAAAAAAAAAAACATAAGTCAGAAGGTATTTTTGGAAAAAAACATAAATTTTTCTAACTTTCTTTATTTATTTAATGATATTTTAAAAATAAAATATTAACCATAACAATTTTTTAAAATCCCATTTGAAAGAGGTATTTTTTAATTTTTTAAAAAATTAAAAAATATTATTGAATGAACATTTAAAAAAAATGGAAAGTTAAAAAGATATATTTTTATTAATTTAATAATTTATTTATTTTGAAGGAATAGCACAATAATAGTATAATTTTATTTTCTAATTATTAAAATATAATAAGATGAGAGTTAAATATATATATATATATATATATATATTTATTTTTATTTTCTTGTAATGGAAAGATATTTTACTTATATTGCATAAAAAAAATTTAAAAAAAAAAAAGAAAAAGAAAAAAAGAAGTACTTTTATAATTAATTACTCGATGGTCATGGTGGCCTATAATAAGTATGTGTAGGGACCACCTATGGACAAAGGGCACGTATCAGACAACTTGAAATAAATTAATTGTATTTTTTGTGAACTAAACTATGCAGACGTGGATTTGTGGTAAACAAAAATCAAACCAACATTAATGGGGTGTCCTCAAATTCTTAGATCATTCCTTCCAACCTCTGACCCGATAAGCCTTAACTTAGCTATGTCAATAGAATTCTCAAATATGCTTAAATAAGCCTTAACTTAGCTATGTCAACAGATCATTCAGACTTGTAAACCTTAACATTAATGATGCAACATATATGGTAAATCGGTTTAGTCTCTGATTCAAACGTGCCTATGTGAGCGTTAGAGTCACGCACCAGATACTTAAACATTGAACTCACGCGTGGTGGTCACAGCATGGTTTTTTTCGACCATTACAACATATCTTTTTCTGGTTTATTTAGGAAGAAATAGAAATATATTTAATTACATTTTTTATACATTTTTTTTTAAAAAGAATATAAAATAGAAAAGAAATGTATTTGATAGTTATTTATTGTTTTGTTCAATTATGGTATATTTTATTATTATTATTTCTTTTTTTTACGTATGTCCGACGTTAAAGTGACTTGAGATTAAACTGAGTCGAGCTCTCACACGTAGAAGTTCATAACTCACTCAAGATTAAACTGAGTCACATGTGATCATGTTATAAAATATTAATCTTCTAAATTATTAAATTTATAAACAGAGAAAATATTTTATGATCTAGTTTTATACAAATTCATTATATAGAATACTCCACCCACATGTCACACGAACCATTTGAATCAAATCATTTGTAACATTTGTAAAGTGGGTCGTATGAATAGTGTTGTTACGAGAATAAAACACCCATCTTCATCTATACAGTATAAATATTTTAGCTTATTACTTGAAAAAGATGATTTGGTTTGGGAACTTCACTTACCAAAATTCTTTGTTCACGGAGTCGATCTAGGTTGGTGTAATCGACCCATGGAAGAATAATGGTGTACAACAAGTAATCGACCAATTCAATAATTGTGGTTGTCAAATTTGTGAAGAAAAATGTTAGGAATCTTCTCACTCTCTTCCGCGTTGCTACAAAAACAAAGATAAGAAGGTGAAATTATTTGATTTTGTTGATTCATATGAAGAAGCAGTGAATATAAAATTGGACCCTTTCCAATCCCCAAACACAATACAATACAATTCAATTCAATTCAATTCAATTAATTACATATCTTTTCCTTGTCCTTTCCTCCCAATTTCTTCAATCCCCGCCCCCATCATCAAGTCTCAGTTTCTCCCCTTCCTTTATAATAATATCCCCCCTTCCTTCCCTTCTCCCACCACCATGGAACTTATGGCTCTAATCCAACAGCTCAACCAAGGCAAACACCTCGCTAACCAACTCCGAACCCATCTCCATCCTTCTTCTTCCTCCCATGCCATTCACCTCATCGATCAGATTCTTCGTTCCTACGACAACGCCCTTGTCTCTCTCGCCCCTGCTGCCGCCCTCAAATCCACCCCTGTTCCGACCAAGAAGAGGTAATTCCTGTGTTACCCACTGCTCCTTGTTGTTGTTGATTCCGAATTCTTATTGGGGTTTTGGGGATTTGGGTTTTGCAGAAAGGTAATGCCCAAATGGAGTGAGCAGGTTAAGGTTGCTTCTGCCTCTGCCTCTGCCTCTGCCGTTGAAGGCCCTCTTCATGATGGGTTTAGCTGGAGAAAGTATGGCCAAAAGGACATTCTTGGATCCAAATTCCCCAGGTTCTTACCCATTCAAACTTCTAATCTTCTTCTCTTCTGGGTTTTAGAGGTTTGTATTTGGGTTTGGTGGATTGACATTTGGTTATCATGCAGAGGCTATTTTAGATGCTCGCATCGCTTTACCTTGGGATGTAAAGCAACAAAACAAGTTCAAAAATCAGACAATGATCCAACAATTTACGAGGTAACCTACAAAGGAACACACACTTGCAACAGACCTCTTCATTCCAAAACACAACAACAACAACTCCAAAAGCCTTCATTGCCATACCCAATGCCACCAAAACAAGAACAAAGGCCACATGATGATGAGCCTTCATGTCAATCCTTCAGCCCAGAAGTAGCAGCCATTCATGTCAAATCTGAGACATTCGACGATATCGATATCGACAATGGTTTCTCTCGACCTTTACGTCCTCCATCATTGTTGTTTGAATCTGAAGTTCAAGATGATGATCAAAGCCCTTTTAGAGAAAATGAGTGGTTTGGATTGTGTTGTGATTTCGAAACCGGGGTCGTGTCGATTCCGAATTCGGTGACTAATATTTGCATTGGAGAGTTGGAGGAGTATTGTAGTTTTGATAATCTGGAGTTGTTCTGTTGAAATTGTGTTGTTTTCTCACCTCCCAAACAAACAAAGAGGGAAAGGAAAGAAAAGAAAAGATTGTGAATTAGTAGTCCGTAGGAGAAAATAGGAATATTGTAAGTTTCTTAGCACTTGTGAATTTGAATAAAGTTAAGAAGAAGAATAGATTTAAATGCAAATGTGGTTCAAGTTTAAGCATTCTTCAACGTTGGGTTCCACCAGCGTTCATATATATATATATATTTACAAAAGTACCAAATTAACCCTGAAGTCGTCATTAATTACGTCTAGCTCCTCCTATTCCGTCCCCTCCTCCATCTTCTATTCCTTCTCTAGATTCACCCACTAATTCTAATCTTCTCCCGTCAAACATTTAACCTCTAGCTCAAGTCCCAACACTGGCATCAAGTATCCCTTTTATCCTTACCTTTCATTCTCTCGTTTTTTCTCCTACTCAATGTGTTTTTTCTCCTACTCAATGTGTTTTTTCTCCTACTCAACGTGATTTTCTAGCTCTTATTATACAAAGATAGTCTAAAACCTTTGATGAGGCAGTTGGCACCATTATGGCAGCAGGCTATGAATGCTGAAATTGCAGCTTTGGAACGTAATCATACTTGGTCTCTTCTTTCTCTACCACCTAGCCATGAAGCTATTGGTTGTCATTGGGTGTACAAGATTAAATACAACTCTGATGGTTCTGTTCAATGATATAATCCTCGGTGGTAGCAAAGGGATACACTTTGTTGCTTACTCACTATTGTTGCTGCTTAAAAATGGTTCACTTATCCGTTGTATGTTCAAAATGTCTTTCTTCATGTTAATTTAGACGAGGAAGTCTACATGTCTTTACCACCATGTCTTCACCGATAGGAGGAGAATATAGTATGTCGACTACATAAATCTCTTTATGGGTTAAAACAGCCTTCTCTCAATTGGTTCTCCATATTCTCTACGACTATACAAAATGCAGGCTACACTCAGTCAAAAGCATATTACACTTTATTTACTAGGAGTAGAGGTACTTCTTTCACTACAATTTCTATCTATGCTCATGATATTCTGTTGACAGACAAACATCTCAAAGAAATTCAACATCTCAAGACTTGTTTACTCGAGAAATTTCTTGTCAAAGATTTAGGGAATTTGAAATATTTTCTAATCTAGAAAATGAATTTTTATGTCTCAAATGAAGTATGCTTTAGACATTCTTCAAGACACAAGTCTTACGGGAGCACGTCTAGAAAAATTTCCTATGGAGCAAAATCTGAAACTTTAAAGAAGGAGAAAAAGTTGAATGATCCAAACAAATAAAGACGATTGATTGACAGATTAATATTTGTAACTGTTACTAGGCCTAACATAGTGTATTCAGTTCGTATGCTTAATCAATTTATGCATGAAGCCAGAAAATCACATTGGGAGGCAGCTCTTCAAGTTATGAGATACATTAAAGGTACTCCTGTTCAAGGATTTCTACTACCATCTGAAAACAACTTAAGATTACAACCATATTATGAATCTGACTAGGGTGGTTGTCGAACTACCAGACTGTCTATTTCTAGGTTTTGCATCTTCTTGAGGAATTCAATTATTTCTTGGAAGTCTAAAAAACAAATCAATGTGTCCAGATCACTAGTAGAAGTCGAGTATCGAGCTACGACAAATACTTGTTTAGAGTTAACTTGGCTGAGATACATTCTTTAAAACTTGAAAGTTCCGCTATCCGAACTAGTATTGTTGTATTGTGATAATCAAGCAGTATTGCATATAGCAACCCCTTGCATGAAGCTCTCCCCTAACAGGAGTCTGAAGTTCACTATGCATGCATTATAATCTATTGGATGCATGGTTCTCCCCTAGTCAGTCTATCCCTAAGATGATATCGAAATCATGTAGGCACAGGATAATCAACATTGCGTCCACGACTCTCCCGGAAACCATTAAACTACCTACATTGATTCTATGGGTGGCCAACAATAACTTGTTTATAGGTGTACATAAGGAAAGTGCGAATTCTAAAGGCTCCAGCTTTAGCTATGCATACTCAACAAACTTAAAGATGGAGTGCATAGAATTAGAGTCAAATTGTGCAAAAGCTAAATGAACAATTTTTGTGGTAGATTGCATCTGAGTCATTCAATCAAGTCTCGATCAAGTTCGATTGTGGATAGACTCAATTTAGAAAAAAGTTCCAAATCTTGCTGGTAGATTTTTGATCTTAACAAGTAATCTAATTAGAGCCTTATCTCTTGGTTGATTCGAATTTTGTATAAGGAAGTTAATTTCTTTTATTCAAGGGTTCTTGCTTCAACAAAAGCTTGGATCGTTGAACTGAGGATTAAGATTGCCTTATCAATTCTACACAAGTGAAAGTCGAAACAACAATAAGTCGTTTACCAAACGTGGATAAAAAAAGTGTGACAAAGGAAAAAGCCACCAAGGAACTACACAACCAGGGAGAGATCAAAAGAACGACAACAAGAGCTCTCAAGGGAAGAGGTTTGAAAATATTTGTTACAATTGCGAGAAGAAGGCTCACATGTCTAGAGATTGTTGGTCCAGAAAAAAGTTTGTCGAAAGCAATATAGAAACCTCTAAAAAGGAGATGAAGGATGAATGGGATGCAGAGGTACTATGTCCCATAGAAGAAGACGAGGTAGCACTCATGGTGATGATGGGAGATCATATCGACTACGAGGATGACTGGATCATTGATTCGGGATGCTCAAACAACATGACTAACAGTCAGAGTGGCCTTAAGAGAAGAAAGTATTATTATGTAAGGATCGGGCTGACTCGATGGCTCCAAAAGACGGGTAAATTTTTCGCGAAATAAAACAAACGAAATTTAGAACGTAACATACATTATATTTATATTATATCAAAATAAAGTTTATGCAAAATATTTAAAACACAACACAACAGGTGAAGTATAAAATAAGGATGATGGGTGAGGTTTGTCTATGGCACCTGCTCCAGAGTTCGCTTCCGACCTCAACCAGCTCCTTATTGCCTGAAAAAATGAAGAATAAGGAATGAGTACAAAGACTCAATAAGCAACCTACTTTTAGGCTCTTAATCGTGCCCTTAGTATGCTAGGGTACCACACTCTTTCTTTTCTTATTCTTGTCATAAGTTCTTGTTCTGTTTCTTAATTCATCCTCCAAGACACTCCCCTTACGATATTGTGGTACTAGTCATAAATCTAGCAACCTGTGTCCGAGGCTTCATGCGTTCCAGGCGACACTGTCTTAATACCTACGCTCAAGGCTTCCTGCGTTCCAAGCAACGCAGTCTAAGTCATGGGCATGATGTATAGAACGCAGTCTAAGTCATGGGCATGATGTACCGTGGGAGGTCTTAGGAGGTTCTTGTTTCTTGGCTAAGGTAACTTACTCTCTTCTTGTTCAATCGTGGTCTTAGACTACTCCCCATAATAGACCATAAAGGTCACGTGATCAATGCATGCATGAACATGACATAGACCGTAAAGGTCACCTGATTTTTGCATGCATGAACATGGCATAGACTATAAAGGTTACATGATAGGTGCATGCCTGAACATGGCATCCTGCAAATCCTTGGGTACCCATAACATGGTGTAGAGCATCTCATCTAGGTGAGGGAAACATGAGGCCAAACATGACATCGTGCAATAGAAACATGGTGTAGGGCATCCCATCTAGAAAAGGAAACATGGCCTCTGAAAGCACCACGTGGTGGGAGATAGGGGCCACAGTTGGACATGTTTAGAGTATTATCTAGCATTTTTGAGTTTCTGAGTTTGAGGACCTTGGTCCCTTATTCTTAAGTGGTACTTAGCATTCTTCTTACCTTGACAGTTGTAGAGCTTGTTTCGTATTGTTCTTAATTCTCAATCGTGTAAGTTCCTAAGATTTATAATTCCTTGAACCATAAGTTGTAACATGCATTTGTAATCATATGAACCTATAACAGTAACTAGCCTGAGTTAATCTAGAATGTCATAGATTTATAATGGATTCCCTAGAGGGTTCTAGAAGGGTCTTGAATCTTGAGGTGTTTCTTTAGGCGTTTTTTATGTTCCATCTTGGTTAGGTTCCAAACTTGATCCTTTCAACTTGAAATTTTGAACTTATTCTCATGTCGTATAGAATAGGCTTTAAAGAAAACAGTTGGTAATTTAGAGCATATCTAGACCTTGAGCTAGGATATGTCTACTTGTTTTTTTTTTTTTTTGAGGTTGTCATGTCATGCATCTTATTTTAGTCCTAAAAACTCTTCCAAAGTAACCCTTAATTTTCTCCCCATGAGTGCATAGGTGGCATCATCATAACCGTGGCATCTTGCTGGCAAATCGTGATGCAAGGCATCTCATTTAGGTGAGGGAAATAATAAGTTCATCATGGCATCCTGCTCATGGTCCATATAGCAGGGCATCCCACCTAAAGAGGAATAGGGCCCTCGTGGTGCCCTTCGTGATAGGAGATCATGGTTACTTCGGGCATGGATCCTAACAACTTGTTAAACATGATATTTGCTAAACCTAGGTGTTTTCTTGGATTCTTGGCGATCTTAAGTTATGCATAATATCTTGCGTCACGCTTGGATCTTAAAAGCTCTTCTTAGAAATAGACCAACGTGATCTTGTCCACGTAGAATCTTATTAGCAACCAAGGGTACTTGTGAGGAACCTCTTATTTCATGGATACCTCATTAGTCATCCTAGGAGGTAAAGTCATATGGATCATGATGTACGTTTTTTTCCCCATATTTTGGTTTCGCTACCTAAGGTTTTCTAATGACCTTCAAACTTCATTACCTTATACAACCTCCTGAGATAAGGATTCATACAATATTTCGAGGTCATTTAGGGCTTAACGTGTAGGTAGTCTTCCTTAGGGGCACTATGGTCATTTTACCCCTAATTCTTGGTTTTGCTACTTAACGAGTTCCAATAGCTTTCAAACTTCAAAAAATCATCAAACATGATAAAATAAGATCTACTGCAGAGTTTCATAGCATTTGGAGGTCATCTAGGTCATGGACCGAAGGTAAATTACTTTACAGGCATTATGGTCATTTTACACCATTTCTTGGTTTATCTACTCATCCTTATCCAATGACCACAAAATTTCATATATAACCTAAAAAAGCTACAATATACTCAACATCAAAATTTCATAGACAACAAAGTTCATCGGGTGGGTTATTATATAGGATACTCTCACTCATTTGTCTCTTCCTAAACGATTTGATCAAATCATTTCTAATAGTTACAAATTGGTTTGTATCAATAGTGTTACTGGGATAAGACACCCCAACTTTATCCTATACCATTAACACTTTAGGTTATTACTTGAACATGTACCTCCTATATGTCAACCACATGCCGTTTAAGATTACACTAGCCTTGAATTTTTCATACCATAGCTAATACTAATTTATTAATAAAATAATTAAAATCATTATTAAAAATTAGATAATTAATTAAGAGGTTTATAGCCTAAATCCCAATACTAAAATTATTAATTAATTAGTTAGCAACATCTTAAATATATTTAATTAGTTAAATTAAGTTAATATAACACTTTTGGTGTATCATTCATAATTAACCTATCATAACTTTAAAACATTGTTGCCATATTTCTTATTAACATTATATTTTGCTCTTTTCTTCTTACCTCTGTTTTTTTTTTTTTTTTTTTTTTTTTTTTTTTTTTTTTTTTTTTTTTTTTTTTTTTTTTTTTTTTTTTTTTTTTGTATTTTTTATTAAAAATATATTTGGCTATAATTATTTTCCATTAAAGAAGTTTATAGAATTTAATAAATTAGATGACTATTAAAATTGATCGTTAAGTAACTCAAAAGCTAAGAAATTGAAATTATATTACTCAAAATATATTTATTAAAAATTTTAATTTTAATTAGTTAATACTATTGTAATAATTTAATTTTATAAAATGAAGCAATTTAATAAAAAATTTGGAAAAAAAAATACAAGACTAAACAAAAATAAGGCCCATAATACAAATGAGCAACAAAAAAAAAAAAACAATGAGCATAATGGGCTTGGGCCTTCAACATAAGTGAACTTATGCCTTAAAATGAGGTGTTAACAAGAATCTAAAAACCACTAGGTAATTTGAGACATTTTGTTTTTAAAATAACAATTATTTTAAATTAATAAACTATTTCACTTCCTTTAAAAAATAAAAAAAATTTAAAAAATTATCATCCATACATGAACGGAGAACATCTATCTATATCTCATAAATCATCTCTAAACTTTTTTTAGTGTACGAGTGTTAAATTATTTTTTAAAATTTATGGGTATTTTTGAAATTTGATTATAATAAAATTAAAATTAATTTGGTTTAAAAATGAGGGAGGATTGATAATTAGTATTATTTGAAAAATAATGGATTTGGTGTGAGACAGGAAAAGTGGAAGCTTCGTGGAACCAAATGGGAAATGCTGCGTCTGCTCTGACATCAACGCTCACGCAACGGATACATACAAACGGGAATATTTCATTTTCAAAACTTTAAATCTAACCTNTTTTTTTTTTTTTTTTTATATATATATCCAGATTTCAAAATTAATTCAAATAACCTCATTATTATTTTAATTTTTAATTTTTGTATTTTTTTAATTTAAACAAATATTTGTCCACATTCGTATTTTATTAATATATTTGGGTAATTAACTGATGTTGACTCACAGATAAACACTAAATTCGATGTTCTAAATGGATGAAATATCGTATGTGAAATTGGATCACATGAAGCTGAATCTAGGAACATTCATCCAATCTAACTTGAGGTAGTTGGCGACCCCATTGTGGCAGCAGGCTATGAATGCTGAAATTGCAGCTTTGGAACGTAATCATACTTGGTTTCTTCTTCCTCTATCACCTGGCCATAAAGCTATTGGGTGTACAAGATTAAATACAACTCTGATGATTCTGTTGAACGATATAAACCTCGGCTAGTAGTAAAGGGATGCACTTCGTTGCTTACTCACTATTTGTTGTTGCTTGAAAATGGTTCACTCATCAGTTCTATGTTCAAAATGTCTTTCTCCATGGTAATCTAGACGGAAAAGTCTACATGTCTTTACCAACAGGTCTTCGCCGATAGGGGGAGAATACAGTATGTCGACTACATAAATCTCTTTATGGGTTAAAACAACCTTCTTGCAATTGGTTCTCCATATTCTCTACCACTATACAAAATGCAGGCTACACTTAGATTGGATGAACATGAAACCTGTATGTATGTCTCATATTCTAATGAATATGTATGTATGTGTCATAGGCTACACTTAGATTGGATGCATCTCTTGAAAAGTATCCGATGAGAATATAATATTCTTAAAAAAAAGAAAAAAGATTTAAAAGAAATTAAATTAAAAAAGGAAATAAAGGAAGGAGAGAGGATGGTGAGTTGGACAACAATTAAGAGAGCAGCCAAAGAATGGAGAGGGAACAACACATTGGACCAATAGGAAAATTGGGAATTTTTTTTAATTAAAAGTTAAATAAAAATGATATTTGAAAAGTCAAAAAGTCAAATATTCGGACGTGCTGCGTATAAAGCTCGGATGTCTACACGCGTCTTCTTGATGGTTGGCCTTCTGTCCTGTTCTTCCCCCTCAGTCTTCACCCAATCCCTAATTTTTGTGCACCACTTCCTTCGTCAAATCTCCATTACCAGAAATTATCGCAATTTTCTCTCTTTCCAACCTGAAATTTAAGCACCAACGCCTCCGTTTTCTCTTTGATTCTTCCTGTTCGGTGAGAATCCATCCCCTTTTTTGGTTTCCCTTCTTAATCCTCTAGGTTTCTTTCTCCTCCTCCTCCTCCTCCTCCTCCTCAGATCGATCCCCCTGATTTGTTGTTGTCAGCAAGGAGACACTTCCCCGAAGCCTCTCTCAGGGTTCGTGTGGAGTTTACATTCCGTTGCCTTCTATAGTTGATCGGTAATTTTATATTTCTTGATCCGTTTTAGATGGAAATGGATCGCTAGCCTTCGACTTTTCTTTTTGAGTTTCTTATTATTATTACTATTCTTTTTCTCTTGGGGGGTTACGTTAGTTCTTTGATCGTCTTTCTCTGCTTGAGATGGTCGCTGAATCTAGAACTATGGCTGTGTTGTTGTGATTTCTTGATCTCATCGCTTGTTCTTTGAGTACTGAAGCCCCGATTTCGGCTGTTTGATTTAACTTCATTTTTTCAAAATGTCGTCTACGGGTGTTGCTGCTCTTTGTCCAGTTCACATTGAGCACTTACTTTCCCCTAATGGCCTAATTACTCCATCTGCTTTGGAATCTAATGAATCCATTTGGATATATGTTTCTGTTTCGGGCTCCACGATTCCTATGCCCATCTTTGCATCCGAATCTATTGAATCTGTCAAGTTAAGGATCCAATCCTGCAAAGGATTTGTGGTTAAGAAACAGAAGTTGGTTTGTGGAGGTCGAGAATTGGCTCGAAACAATTCGTTGGTTCGAGATTATGGTGTTACTGATGGAAATGTGTTTCATTTGGTGCTTAGGCTCTCAGATCTTCAGGTCATTAATGTCAAGACCTATTGTGGGAAAGAGTTTACCTTCCATGTGGAGCGGGATAGGGATGTTGCATATGTAAAAGAGAAGATTGCAAAGAAGGTAAAGGAGTTTGTGGACGTTGATGAGCAGGAAGTTGTGTGTGAGGGAAGGCCACTAGAAGATCATAGCCTTGTGGACGACATTTGTAATAGAAAGGATGCAGTCATACATTTGTTTGTTCGGAAATCGGCCAAAGTTCGGGGCAAACCCATTGATAAAAACTTTGAGCTCTCTATTGTGGCATCAAGTTTCAAAGAACAATGTAAATCTGAGTTGTGTAGGGAAAACAATCAGAAGGAATACAATGAGGATAAGGGAAGTTATAGGACAGAGTATGAATATGATAAAGAGATTGCACCAAGGCCATATCCTAATGGAGGTAGTTTTATGGAGCCGATTGTCATTAACCCCAAGATTGAATTGCCAATACCCATTTGGGATTTGGTGAACTCTACTTTAGATGGTTTAGACCGTGGACATTTTCCAGTTAGGTCTTTGGAGGGAACCGGGGGAGCCTATCTTATGTTAGACTCATCAGGAAAGAAGTATGTGTCTGTTTTTAAGCCAATTGATGAAGAACCAATGGCATTGAACAATCCACGGGGGCTTCCATTGTCACTAGACGGTGAAGGGTTAAAGAAAGGAACTAGAGTTGGAGAAGGAGCGTTTAGAGAAGTTGCAGCTTACCTTTTAGATCATCCAATAAGTGGACACCGTTCGATGTTTAGTGACAATATTGGCTTTGCTGGTGTTCCTCCTACAGTATTGGTCAGGTGTTTACACGACGGGTTCAATCATCCGACCGATAAATCAGTTAAAATTGGTTCCTTGCAGATGTTCATGGAAAATAATGGCAGCTGTGAGGATTTTGGTGCTGCGGCTTTCCCTACTAAGGAGGTGCACAAAATCTCTGTTTTGGATATCAGATTGGCAAATGCAGATAGACATGCTGGAAATATTCTATTGGGAAGAAAAGAAGATGGCCAAACTGTGCTTATTCCAATCGACCATGGATACTGCTTGCCAACAAGTGTAAGTTTTCTTTACTTTTAGCAGTACTATAATGTCATATTGGTCGTAGTAATGCGAAACGAAACTTATCCTGTGTCCACATTCTTTGTTGTTTCAGTTTGAAGATTGTACATTTGACTGGCTGTATTGGTCACAAGCCAAGCAACCATATGATGCTGAGACATTAGAGTACATAAATTCACTCGACGCAGAGGAAGATATCGCGGTTCTCAAGTTCCATGGATGGGAGCTGCCTCTTGAATGTGCTCGTACACTGTGCATTTCAACGATGCTTTTGAAGAAAGGGGCGAAGAGAGGGCTCACACCATTCGACATCGGTAGCATAATGTGCAGAGAAACGTTGAGCAAGAAATCAGTGATCGAAGAGTGGGTGGAAGAAGCGATGGATTGTATGCTTCCTGGTACAAGTGAAGCAACGTTCCTTGAAAGTGTATATGAAATAATGGACCTCGGCCTGGATCAGATTGCTGCTGCTTCATTGTCCTGATGGGGAAAAGCTAAGATGATTTAGTAATTAATAATAATACTAATAGGTGTAATTAAATATGTGGGTAATATGCACATATGACATATTGATATCATGTACGAACGACGGGACTATTTCTGTTCTGCTCTTTTGTTCTTCGTTATAGCCGCTAACAAGGATCGTCGGCGGCTTTGTCAATGACAATTCTTTGGTATATCTGTTGCTTATGCTTGTATTTACCCTCCAAGGCCGTTTACCTTTGGAATTTTAATAAATATTTTATCATTTTTTTAAATCTTTCCTTGAATGTGTTGATGATATTATAATCAACCGTCCAGGTTGATAATAAATATTGTTCAATTATGTTTGCAAAGCCAAATCCCCTTCCAATGGCTTTTAGGCTTCGTTTACTTCTGGGCATGCTTCGTTTTCTTGAATGCACGTTTCACCCGGGAGGTTGGTTGGACAGCTTAGTGTAGAGCATATTTTGGCTATTTGAACGCTTAGATGATGTCGAGGCTTACACGTTTTAGCTAAAGTTTTATTGAAAAAAGAAACCAAATGATATAAGCAACTAAATTGTGGTGAAAAGGGTTTCCAAAACAAGCCTCAAAGTTTGACATTGTAAAAGCTAATCTGAATTACAAAGAAGTTGGAATTGGAGATTGGTTTGAAAAGTGATTATGAGCTGCTGAGGAGCTGATGATTCAAGATTGGATAAAGTTGAAGAGAAAATGTTATGCATAACAGTCACATACATCATAGAGTTGAACCTCTAACAATGTTACTGTTTATTTTGTTCTTTCCAAATCCGTCCTGTGATCCGAAGCTTCAGCTCTTTCCTTTCTCCGCCCGAAAAGAAGAGCGCCATGTTTCGTTGTATAATGAGGCCATCGTGGCTGTCTCGAACTTTCTTGTGGTTGTCCCGAATGCTTCGAGGGTTGCCCTCCCATATCAGCTTCCTCCCATTTCCACCCACCTCAAGGCTGTAACTGTAGTTTCGAGCATCCGTTTCGTCCCCCATGAATCGGAGAAACGCCATGTAAACCGGTGCCATACCCAGCTGAAAGGCTTCAAAATGAAGACAGAAATACTGCCCAAAACAGTGAAACACCTGAGCAAACCAAAAATAAGAGCATCAGATAAGTTGTAAAATAACTGAGCTCAATCAAAACAACAGATACTCACAGTTAGCATCCATGTAGCATTTTCGACTTCGCATGGATTAGCCTTTACATAACGATGATTAAACGTGCATCCAGAATGCATGTCGACTTTGTGATCGTCACGAAGATGAGAAACAAGGAAAGGAATATCCCCATCAACTGGACAGTCTGATCCAGCATAAGGACAGGTATATGGTCTAAAGTAACAGGCAGACTCATGTTTGAGTTTGCTGTAGTAAGGCAATATCTCCGGGCACCCGAACGTGCAGAATTTACAAGCCAGTTTAAGCGATTCGGCTATTTTCTCTAACGCTAGACACCTGATATCGCCGAGCTCTTGTCTGCACGTCGGACAACGGTTGTCTACCCTTGTTTTACATGAAGAACAGAGGGTATGACCATTGGGGCACTGCACAATAAAATTGAATTCAACATACATTGTCCAATGCACATCCTAACTACTTCAGCCTTTAAAACTCACTTAAGAAACAGTCTGTTGTCAGCAAAAGAGATGCTCTGACCATTGGATTACTACTAACAAAAACCCTTCACAATATTCAATCTCATATGAAATAGAGAAACAGATGATCTCAGTATTCATAATTTTAGCCACATTGGTTGGCTAGGAGAACGAAATACCCTTTATAAGACCTCTCCCTAACCGGCATGTTTTGAAGAACCTTGAGGAAAAGCCCAAAGAGGGCAATACCTGAAAGCGGTGGGCTTGAGCTATTACAAAGTGCCTATGAACGGGGTAGGAACATAAAAATGAAGTAAATTCCTGTCAAATGCAAGGCCGATCCTGCAGCCAGGATAGTTGTGAGGATTCCCACTTCCCCAATTGATGATATTTAGCCTATAATATGAGATAGAGTTTGTGTATTCCTCCTCCTTGTACTCATTAAACAAACCCCAAAAAGGGCACAATTGATTTCAGTTTGTGAACGGAGTTGACTAAAGAACAACAAATGATAACAACATAATGGCTTTTCATTTTTGGTTATGAGTTTATGGAACCGCAGGGCCTTAGGTAACAATTTTGACACATTGCAGACTGACAAACGAAAGGCAAAAGAATAACAATAACAAGAGAAAAAACATAAAGAAAACATTACAAGAACCGATGGATCGACAAAAGGAATGGCCCCATTGAACAGAAGATCAATGTTAAGAATGTAAACCAACAAACCCAAAATTTCAGAATGAATCAAACAGATCAGAAACAAGTGATGCAAGAAAAGGGGGAAAAGGGGGGCATGGAAGGAACCTGATGAATTGGGGGATACATAGAATTGGTGCAAACGGGACATTCGAGAAGCTCGTGAACACTTGTGGTGGTGGGATTGTCGTTATTGTTGATCCGAGGCTTGGAAATGGAAGGAAACTGACAGTGACGTTGAAGGGTCTTATCCTCCTCGTCCATCACATCCATGGATGGCACGCCCTCGATGCCATCCAGCTCCATTTTGGCACAACAACAAAGAAAAACAATGAAATCCGGAACAAGAACCGAAGGAGAATCAAAATGGGTTGATGGGTTTTGATGGGGAAGAGGTTTCCGCCATTAATATGGCCGAATTGGGGGAAAATTTTAGAAGGGAATTGGGAAAATGGGAGAATGGGAAGAGTGAAGGAAGAAGAGAGGATTGAAAATGGTTGAACAGAGAGATGAATTGGGTGGCTGAGATTACAGAAACAGGGAGAAGGAAGAATTAAGGTGGGATTTAGAAGGAGAGATTAGTTAATAATGGAAGCTTTTCCTTTTCTTTTTCATTCCCATTTTTCTGATGGGTCGATGTGGATATGGATTGGGGTTATTATAAATCAACCCAACTTCCCTTCCTTCTTTCTCACCTCTTCCTCTCCTTCTCACTTTTTATTATTTCATTCCCAACAATCGCCCAAAAACTAATAATACAACTAAATAACTAAAATATCAACATTTACGACTCACTTCCTATCATTAACATTAGTTACAAACTTATAAGTTACAACTCTATTTTTGTGTCGGTTAGGTTGACCCAACAAAAAATGTGCAAATCTATTCAAATTTTGTTGAAAAAAAATCCAACCCACCTCACCATTTGTGGTCGGGATTGGATAACACAGGCATTGTTAAGTTATACAAACCCCCGTGAGTCCGAAAACATAACCATTTTTATTAAATTGTTAATTTTCATTGAAAAAGACTAATAATAATAATAATAATTAAGAAGATAAATACATTGTCTATCCCCACCTTGATTTAGTCAACGAAAACAAAATTCCTTACTCCACCTAAATGCCTCTAAATGTCAAACATTTTATTGGTCCAATTCAAAAATATCAAAAAAAAAATCATGAATTTGCAAATAAATCGTATATTTGACCAAATAATAATACCAATAATTAGTTTCTCTCTCAAATGATTGTAGTTGGAATAAATTTCATTTTTTAAATTGTTTTATTTTGAATTAATTATTTTTGTTAGACTTGTAATTTTTTTACAAAAAATTATATAATATTAAGATTCCCATCTTCTATTTATTCTCATTTTATCTTTTTTTTTTAGGCTACTTAAATTGTGAAATAATATTATCATATGAAATCAATTAATGTTTAGTACTGAAAAAGGTAAAATGAAATAAAATTGGGAATAAAAAGTAGGTGAGAATGGTAGAGAGGTATAGAAAGGGTATAGTGAGTTTTGTTAGGGTACAAATAATTGATGTAAGCAACAATAATGGGAGTGGGCAAAACATAGGCTTGGATGGAGGGTGGGGATCCAAGTTCTCAATAATGTGTGGGAGTGGTGTGGTGGGTGAAATATTCGTCTCTAATTCATTCCCAATAATTGTCGAACCCAACGGTAGATGGCTGTGTTCTTTGTTTATTGTTTGTGGGCTTTGAGTAGAAGAGCACTCACACGATGCTCAATATTGAGAAAGAGTTAGTGATGTATAGATGCCTATATAAGGAAGTACTACCCTGCGGTAGCTAGGCTCAAGAAACAGGTAGCTTTCCTTGAATTGAAATAGGGCATGGAGACGGTCGAAACTAAGACATAGTGCCCAATAGATTGGTAGGGTTTGTGTTAGTGCTGGTCAATTTAGAGAAGATGAAGATAGACCACTTTATTGCGAGTCTTAAGGACGAGATGTATATGCAAGGAGTGTATAATGCTATATTGATGGTCATGTTCATTTGGCTAGGCTTGGAAATCTATAATAAGGTAATCATGCGTTGATAGACGACAATACTCGAATAGAGATCTTTAAACCCCTAATAGAGTAAAACGAGAGAAAATAAATTATGTAAAGGAAAAAGAAGTAGGAAGAAAAGAATATATTCGGAAAAAATGGAGTGTTTTAGTGAAGAAGAATTTTATAGAGAGAAAATAAAATAATGGGACAAAGTATTACTTCACTCCAAAGTTAATTACATAATTTCTCACTTCACAAGTAATGCTTTCCTTCGTCCATTCTTTATAATTTCCAACTATACTCAAATTCCTATTTGAATCTTCCAAAATTATTAATAATCAACGAGTTTTAGTTTCGGTTTCTCTCCTAAATTATGAGATTTATGTACGTTTAAGTAATGATATTTAAGGTATTGTTCTAAGGAGGATCTCACACATCTTTTATGAATGAACCTCACGTCAAAATGCACTAAAAGATTGGAGCTTTGATTGAACCTCTAGAATGATAACAACTTAGCTTTCGGCCTGTTTTGGATAGATTTATTTCAAATGGAAAGAAATTAGTTTCGTTAGAAAGATATTAGAAAACTCTTCAACTTTAGCGAACCAACCAAGTTGAATTAAGTTAGTAAAAGATAAAAATAATTAAACTAAAGTAAAAAAATTTGAAACTAATGTAACCACAAGGAGAGAGGGACACATACCAACAAAGATTTAAAGCGTCCAAATTAACATTTCATATATTTGATTAATAAATATATTTAATTTGAAGTATAAATTATATTTAATATTTTAAATATAAAAGAGAAAAATATATTTACTGTATAATGAACTCAGCTCAATCCGGAGTTAGGTGGTTGTTGTGGAAATTTTTATTTTAATAAAATTAAAACGCTGTTTCTTAAAATATATATTTATTTATTTTTAAATATTTAATTAAGATTTAAATTTAAATTTCAATATATATTTTAAAAAATTACCTATAAATGGTGAAAAATAAATAATAATAAAAAATAATAATTAAATAAATATAAGTATATTTAATGGTATTGTAAATAAAATGTATTTTTTAAAATTAACAATGAATTTGAGGCAGTTCAATTCAACACAATCTAGTTGAAGAGGAATTCAGTAACCAAACCTACTTGTAAAGTTTTGATTTAATTGAATTCAACTCAATCCAATCTAAATAAGTTTATAAGTTCACAATTTTGATTTAATTGAATTCAACTCAATCCAACCTAAATAAATTCATAAGTTCACAACTAAGACTAGGGTTTGGACTTTTCGACCGTATGGTTGGGTGGATTGAATTTTTTAGTCATCGAGCTTTTTGAATATTCTACTTTTTGAATATTCTACTTGCCTCTTTTATTTAAACTTTCTAAAATTCTTTCTTTTCACTATACTCTTAAAAGTTATTATTTACAAAATATATTATTGAAAGGAAGTGGTTAGAAACTGAGTTAGGCAAACAAATCCAATAAGTTCTATACTAACATTAGTTTGATTATAAAATTGAAATAATTATTACTTATGGAATGATATTCACCAATTGAAATTTATAAGCTTTTATTTTATTTCTTATAATATTCTAATTTTATTTGTTTTTTTAAGAATAAAATTTAGAAAAATAATACAAACAAAGGAATATACTGTTTTTTATTTTTTTTAAATAAAAAAAAAACATATTGTTTTTTTTTATCTTATTTGCTTCACTCAGATGTCCCATGGAATAAACAAAGCAATATACAAAATTTAATCCAATAAACAGTTTCATGTATGGACAGCCATTCCCCTTTAGACCCACAAGTTATGTAGACGGGATTTACCACTGATTTGGGAATGCATCGCCATAGTTAGCTCCTTGACTCAGTGTAAGCTGCCTCTGAGTTGAATCCCTGGACCTTATGCCTAAAAGCCTCTGCGATATTCGATCTTTTGTCAACGTCGATGTCTTCTTACGCAGCATCGACGCAAGTGTTTTCTTCTTCTTCCCAGCTGATCCGCTCATTTCACCAGTTGTTTCCATACACTCGCCCAAACCAGAAGATCTTGATGTCGATGCCACTGCAGCGTCGCGCAAAACAGCTTCATTGTGCTCTCTAATCTTCGCAAGTTTGGCACGTTTCAGTGCTTGTTTGTCACGTTCTCGCTTCTCCGCTGCCTCTTTATCTCTGGCACGTACGTTTTTCACAGCCTGTTTCACTAACTTTTCAACGGATCCCATCTCTTGATTGGGAGGAGTTGTTTCATCCAATGAAGAGCTCGTGTCGAATGGTCGTCCTTCATCATCACGCGGCACAATAGGTCCATGAAATGGGCACACTCTTAGATCCCTTCTCTGACAAAGTCCTCCTTTTCTTAAAGGAGCATGACATGGTTGAATTTCGGGTTGATCTTCCTTGTACAGTGAAGCCCGGACATTTAGTTCTGCAATTTTCTCTGCAGGAATTGTTGCATCGTAGTCTACTCGACCCCAGTGACTTTCAAGCTCTAATCCTCGCTGGTTAGCCAGAATATCCATCTTCGAGTCCCACGTATTTAAGAAAGAGCCCCATTCAATAACTGGAGCATCAGCTAAGAGCTTATTCCTCAGGGAAGGGGCTGAATCACTACTACCAACTTCGCCATTTTGCACCGCCTTGCCAACATGTGCCTCACTAATGGTTTCAGTGCCTGCATTTTTAATCACGTTGGATGTTGGCGCCACAACATGATCTTCATTTTTCCTTTCGTACGTAAAGGAACCTCCATTCATGGCAACATCTTCTTTTTTCCTTTCATATGCAACAGAATCTCCATTCTCCGTTGCGCCCACCGGACCTTCTTCCCAGAAATCTTCATCTTTGTCGTCATGGTTTGCACTCTCTGTAAAAGTACAACCCGATTCTTCACATCTCTTCTTCACTGCACATAGACTATTTCGTATGTCGATGAACTCCCTTAAGGCTGAATCCCTGAATCTTGTGTCCGTTGAGTCAACCCTAACAAGAACAGAAATCCACTCTTTGATGGAAACCAGATGTTTTGACATGAGCTTGTAAACCTCCCTTAATGCATCAAAAATCACTTTATTATCATTATTCTCATGAACCATTTCCCCTTCTTTCAGTGCATCAAGACGAATCTGTCTCAGCTCGGAAGGTCGAAAGTCTTCTGTGATGTCATCATCCAAGGGAATCATGGCTTTGGAATCCTCTTTAGAATGAACAATATCCAAACACTCCTTGATCTCGTCTAAAGTCGATTGAATCTCTTCCTTGATAGAAGAAAAATTCCCTTTCAACATTTCAAACTTGCTAATAAGTATCTCTTTTGACCTTCTTTCTCTTTTCATTCTCTCTTGCTGACGCCGCGCTGCATTTGCCTGTATATTTGGAAACTTGAATCGAAGAATGTTCCTTAGGTAGTCATAACCTAATCTAAGCTGTCTGTGGTAAATACCAAAAGAATCGTTCCACTTCTCCAAAAACTCGATTGCCTTTGAACGTAATATAGATGCAACAGCTGCTGGTGCAGGAAGTGGTACATTTCTTCTGAATCCAACACTTAATGTCAACAGTTGATCCAAGTTCTCGACAACAAGGGATCTAAAAAGCTTTGATCTCATGAAAAGTTCATCAATTATCAGAAGGCACAAATGCACATAGGCGTCGGCCACAAGTTACTGAAANTCCATCATTGCCGACAGGCTACTCCCTGTGCCTATTCTCTTCACAAAGATTTGCAACAGCTCAAAAAGATGAAACATTAAGACAACAGTATCCAAGAGGACATTTGGTTCATTCTGAGTTCTTTAATTTTTCTTATACTACTATAAAAAGAAGACATATCAAGATAAATAACAACGATATCCTCAAATACGACAAACTAAAGATGTGATTACCACTTCTATCATTCCGAAGTTCCATTACCAGCCCAGTCAACAAGAGAGCGAAACAATAAAGCAAGAGTTATCGCTTTATGCTAAAGAGTGAGGAAATATGCCTAATAGCCTCTAATATTTCTGATGTCTTAAACATTACTAAACTCCTCATTATGACCTTATCCTGATGAACAAGTCCAACCTATAACTGAGATTTAAGCCACAAACTAAACAAAAGCATCTTTCCACATTGAAAAAGTATATACAACAAGCATATTTAGATAAAAGCATATGCTTCGCAGTCACGGTCAAGAAATAATTTTACAACATGTGTTAAGTTAAAGAAGAACCGCAGAGAGGCAGTACAAAATGATGCATCACAATTTACAAGTTGGGTGGCCAGAACATCAAAATTTAATTCTTCACTCAATTAGACCTACAGTGCTCACAATTTTCTCAGAGCACATTATTCCATGGAAAAGATGCAGGCTGTCAATCCAAGCACTGTTATGAACTATCGACTGCAGCAACTAAGCCTATTCCTAAGAGAATAGAGAAGAAACCCTTTTGTTTGAAGGAGATTTATCAGTCTTTGCATAAGATAAATGGGTCAATTAAGCTAAACTTCAATCCAACTCCAAGGCAAAGAAAGTTCCGAAACGATGAAATACAAACTTCAGGTTAAATCACAAATAATGAACGCTTATACCATAAAACAAGTCGGAATCGACGAACTGAACTCAAGAACATAAAATCGAAACTGAAATTTGAAAGAAAAAGATTAGACAAGAAACCTGAGAATGGTCGCGCTTCATAAGGTCCATAAGAGTTAGGGCGGCGACTCGGAGCTCAGAGTCGGAAGACCGAACAACCGATTTGATGGCCTTGAGGAGGCGAGGATGAACTTCCGAATCAGTGGAGTTGGTAGCCTTCTCGATCAAAACCCTAACCTTAGCTCCGTGTCCTCGGTCTTGGTCCATGATCATTGGTCAAACAGAGACATGGTCCTGATTTTCCAAAAGCGGAAAAATATATATATTGCTTCACAGTCGGGTCGGGTACAGTAGAAGCACATCGGCGCCAGAGCCAGCGCCACCCTGTGATGCAAATCGAAGGGCAAGAAAAGATTGGAGAATTTGGCGGCGTGGTTGAATGGGATAAGAAGGGATAAATGGATGAGAAATCATGTAGCCTTGAGATCTGAGGCTGCGATCTTAATATGAACAACTTTGGTCTTCAATTCCATAATCCATTTGGTGGAGAGATGTTCTTCCAATTGAAATTGTTCATCCATGGGTGAGGCAGTGGAAGGGAATGGATGGAGATGGTATGGAGGTAGGGATTCGAATGGGAAGGGGAAGGGGAGCTTTATTTGCTTCCCAATTTGGTTTTGATTTTGGTTATTTGTTCAGCGTCTCGCCCTTTCCGTTCCATTACTATGCTTTATTCTCTCTTTAATCTCCACTTGCTCATTTTTAATATATAATTATTTTTCTTTTTCTTTTTTAAAAAATAAGAAAAATCAAATTTAGTGACTAATTTAAAGTTGTAAATTTTCTGTCTCAAATTTCATATTTAAAAATTAAAATTTTGAAATTCTATTAAATATAAAATTAAAAATTTATAAATACGTATATATTAAGCGGTTGATCACGTTTGTTTGTATATATTAAGCGGTTGATCAAATTTGTTTGAATGAATAAGTGAGATCAGTAGTACATCATCGTAACATATTAATATTAGATGATGATGCTATCAATGTTTGTTTCACGTATCCTAACCTATGAATCTCATAAACTTGAAAACAATTATCAATTTTAATTCCAAATGCTTTCCCTTCGATCTCAAATACTAAAACCTTCAAATTGAGTTTTAATCATATAACAGGTAAGTGTCACAGTTATGCTTATTCAAGACGTGTTGCCTATGGCCACATGTTAAATGTACCGATCATGCTTGTCCAAGACGTGTTGCTTATTCAAGACGTGTTGCTTATTCAAGATGTGTTGCATTCCAACCCCCCTTTTAATTCATCTTAGATAGATCTTTACTATTTCATGTTGTGTCAATACAAAGATATATGATCGATGAGATATCCAAAATGGTACTATAAGAAGATTTGATCAGTTATTAATTCTTACTACTGGGGATGAGATATCCAAAATGGTACTATAAGAAGATTTGATCAGTTATTAATTCTTACTACTGGGGTTATATGCTATCAAGATTTGATCAGTTATTAATTCTTACTACTGGGGTTATATGCTATCAAAGTTGTTGTCGTTGCATACTCGCTTTTAGCTTCTAACATTGCTTTCTTTACAATTGTTTTCAATATACTTCCTCACTCACATTTTCTAAAATATTTATTTCAAACGTGACTCAAAGTTCAAGCATACGTTGATATTATCCACAAAGTCTGAATTTCATATAGCTGACTTGTATGCGAGGTAAAGAACAAGTGTTCCCACAATCACTGTTCCACTACCGCAAGCGTGCAACTATATGACACTAAAGCTGAGTTCGAATTCAAAGATGGGTTAGTAGATAACGCATAGGTGCCTGTGTTTGTAGAGATAAAAAAAAAAAAAAAAAAAAAAACATNTAAATTATCAAGTTCTGATCTCTCTGTTCCCCTTTTCTTATTCCTGTACTCCGAGGGCCGAACATACAAGAACAGGAAAATTACTCGATCAAGTAAATTAGACCGACTTTTAAATACTTGTTCACAAACAAATTAGATCCCATTCTTACAGGAAGACTACAGAAAATTGCAATAGAAATGAAAACAACAACAACTCCAATGTTAACAGGAAAGTCAAGAACTGTTCTTGTCACGGATGATTGAAGCTTTTTCATACCTCGCTTTCTCAATCTCTCTCCCTAGGAAATCCAAAATTGTATCCGTGACATGGTTCGGGGAACAGCCCGAATCCAGCATCATCTTCAAAAATTTGTAAGCGTCCTTAAACCGACCTGCTTTGCTGTGAACTTCAATAAGTGTATTAAAACTGACAACATCTGGGTTTATCCCACTGCTCCTCATTTGCTCAAAAAGCTTATTTACATCATCCATTCGACCTGCCTTCCCCAGCGCATTCATCAACGTGTTGTACATTACGATATCGAGATAGCCACCCTGCTCCATTAGCTTTTCCAGAACCGAACTTGCAAGATCTGCTCTACCCATCTTCCCGAGTCCTTGAATTATCAAATTATACGTGGCTATATCAGCTGGACATACCTTCTCGCCCATTTCGTTAAATATACCCCATGCCTGATGAAAGTATCCCTTCTTCACAAATGCACTCAACATTGAATTGTAGGTGTACCTCACTGGGTTCACGCCCATATCGCTGAAGATCTCAAACAACTTACAAGCTAAGCTCAATTTTCCCTTTGCTAGAAAAATAGACAAAAATGTATTGACCATATCGATATCGAATGAGTTGTCCCCTTTTGCTTCAACCCGTTGCCCTGGACTAAGAGAGAACGGTTGCAATGAATCACCTGTAGACTTAGCAAGATTAGCCAAGAGATCTACATGTGGGGATGATGACCAATTGTCATCATCTTTTTCTTCTGTGTTTTCGGAAATATCACCAACATTAACTTTAGCAACGGAAGAAGCTCTTGAACTTATAATCTCACTCAGATCCTCCTTTGGAGAAAACAGAGATGAGTAGTTTTTCCTTTTATTTTTCTGATACTTCACTGAATCTTCCATATTGGCCTTCCATTTCAGCACATTGGGGACCAAATCACCTTCTCTAATGTGCTTCATGAGCCTCTCTAACCCTTCCCACTGCCCTTGCTTGTGCATTGCAATCAACAAAGATGTTACAGTAACAAGATCGATAACAAAGCCTCTCGCTTCCATTTCTTCAACCAATTGTAGTGCTTCCTCAAGCAGTCCCTCTTTACACAGTTGCAGTATAATGATGCTGTAAGTAACACCATCAACAAATTGACCCTTTTTCTTCAAATCACAGAATAAAGAGTAGCTAGCTTCAGCTCTTCCATTCCTAAATAATCCATCAATTAGAATATTGTATGTCCAAGGAGAAGCTCTAACACCTTCTTGCACCATTTTATCAAAAAATTGACATGCTTCAATAACTCTCCGAGCCTTAAATAACCCATCAAGGAGAGAATTATATACAATGGTATCTGGGACAAATCCATTGTACTCCATTTCATTAAAAATCGCGGTAGCATCGTCCATTCGGTAAGATTTACAGCAACCCTGAATTATAAGACGGTATGTGAAGGCATCAGGCTCATGACCTGACCCTTTAAGTTCCTCCCACACAATAAGTGCATCGTTTACCTTCCCTACCAAACAGAGAACATGAATAAGGCTATTATATGTACACAAATCTGGACCAAAAGACACCGAAACTAAGCTCCTTTGCTTCATTTCTTTGAACAGGGCAAGAGAAGTATCCAGATAACCCCAGCATCCAAAGGCATGAATGCATATATTATAACCGCAGACATTAAACTCAAAGCTTCTAATTGTTCTAAGCTTGTCAAAAACCTTTTTGAACTCAACCCTCATGTCTGATTTCCTAAGAGCAACCAACAATTCATTACAAGCAAGTGCATTAGGCAAGAAGGAAAAACTAGGTACAGCACTACCTTCTTGCCCTCCAGTACTAAAAGCATCAAAGAGCTTAAAGAAAATTGACAAGGCCAAACCCACCTGGTTTTTCCTGACGAGAGCGACGAGAACAGAGTTGTACGTGTTAAGTTCCAAGCTAGTTCCTAACTCTTCCATATGGTCTAAAATCTCAAGAGCAGCATCGAATTTACCAGACCTGATAAACGCATCGAGAAGGACCTTGAAAGTGTGAGAATCAACATCAACACCGTCTCGCTTCATCGAGGAGAGTACAAGGGGAACCTCATGGAGGTATCCGGAGCGACAGAGGGTACGGAAGATTTGAGAATATGTGGAGGCTGAATGGCTGAAATTCGGGCTGAGAGAGCACCATTTGAAGAAATCGAGCTTATTCGAAGGATGAACAGATCTGCTACGGAGAATTTGGAGGAGGAGAGGCTCCGATATTGAAAGTGATTGGTGTTGAAGGGTTCGAGTACCTGATTCCGATAGGGTTTTGGTGATGGAAGCAACAAGGAGGAGGTCGGCCAATCGAGACAGAGTCGGCGTTGCCCTTGATTCCATAGCAACGAAACCACCAATTCTATGGCGCATTGCATTTGCATTTGCATTTCTAATGAAAGATTCAGAAATCCTTGAAAATTGGATAAATGAATCGGCAAGACGAAGAATTGGAAGAGATGTTATTGCGTGAGATTTTTAAACCGGTGACCCAAATTTCATTGTCCAAGTACAACATTTTGTTGGCTTCACAAATCACTTATTATTGTGTAAATTCTTGAGTATCAATGTTTGGGTTATGAATCACTCATAGCACCCCTTTCACGCTAGCATATATATTTTGTAGTATCATCTATTGCAATGTTGAGCAAGCCCAATACTAGAAGATATTGTCCGCTTTGATTCGTTACCCAATACTAGAAGATATTGTCCGCTTTGATTCGTTACCCAATACTAGAAGATATTGTCCGCTTTGATTCGTTACCCAATACTAGAAGATATTGTCCGCTTTGATTCGTTACCCAATACTAGAAGATATTGTCCGCTTTGATTCGTTACCCAATACTAGAAGATATTGTCCGCTTTGATTCGTTACCCAATACTAGAAGATATTGTCCGCTTTGATTCGTTACCCAATACTAGAAGATATTGTCCGCTTTGATTCGTTACCCAATACTAGAAGATATTGTCCGCTTTGATTCGTTACCTATCGTTGTTAGCCTATGATTTTAAAATGCATCTATTAAGGAGAAGTTTACATACCCTAATGAGAAATGTTTCATTCCTCTCTCCAATCGATGTGCGATCAGCAAGCCCACCGCTAGCCGATATTGTCCACTTTTGCCCATTTCGTATTGCCGTCAACCTCATGTTTTAAAACGTCTCTACTAAGGAGAGGTTTCTATAAGGAATGTTTCATTTCCCTCTCCAACATACATGAAATCTCACAATCTACCCCCTTGAGGCCTAGTGTCTCGGTCATATTTGTTCAAGGAGTGTTGCCCATGACCGCATGCCCATTACAAGTCAAAACTATTGTCTTGTATCACTTTATCGCTTTCCGCTTTCCGCTTTCCGCTTTCATGACATATAATTTCTTTCTTTATTTTTCTAAGTGTATGACGTTTTAGTAGAAGCATGTATACACCTGGTAGATATGAAATGCCCCAGAATGTACTATACGGGGTGTGACTAGTTGTCAACTCCTCTCTCTGATTTTGTATGACCGTTCGGCGAAATCACGTTTAGGTCTGCCAAACCTAAATTGTCTCAAAAGGTACCATAGGTTGATGAGACTAGTTGTCAAATTTTCCCTACTCAAAAAGTTAGATGTTATTTAAGGAGTTGTATTTTCTTTTGCTTGTATGCCATATAACATTTCTTTCAATCTCTCTCAACCTTGCTTTCAAAATCTCTTTATCCCGTTTTCTAACTTTCTTCTTAAATTGGAGCCAGAGGTTTGAGCATACGTTACTCGGTCGTAGGCGACATGATCATAAGTTGACTTGACTCACTTGTATTGAGAGTGAGTGACGCACAATCACCAAATCCACTGTTAAGAAAAGGGTGAATGTGACTCACAACGTCTTCGTTTGCACACGATCTAGTGTTTGACTTTGATACCATTTGTAATAGCCCAAGCCAACCGCTAGCAGATATTGTTAGCTTTGACCCGTTACGTATCGTCGTCAGCCTCATGATTTATAACGCGTCTACTAGGAAGAAGTTTTAGAGTGCTGCGTCAAGGAGCACCATGAGAAGGCAAACCTCACATTCATAGATGATTTAGAGCCTACATTGATGCTCAATGAAGAGAAGGTTATCGCGAACCTCCTCCAGAGTAAAAGACCAAATGGAAACTAACACTAGGGGATGATTAACCCACATCATCCATCTAGGGGAAGATTATAATTTAAGGGCCAGACTTCACCTTTGATGGAAGGGCATACAACCTACCTTTAGCTCAACAAAATTAATATTCAAGTTCGAAGCAACATAACCATGATATTGAGACTTCGAACTAAATTCATCATCATAGAACACTAATACTCAAACCGAATGCAGGAAACTCATCAGATTGATTAGAATACCCCAATTGACTAAAAGGTTCCAGTAAAACAAGCAACCACAAGCAAAATATCATAAGCTTATTAACTCACCGTGTCAAGAACAAACCAAAAACTATTTTAATCAGCAAAGTGCAACCTATAAATCGGTGGTTCATCGGACTTGTCATCTGAACCAAGGAGGTTTAGAGGAAGGCCACTAGGGCGTAAAAAAATGAGACTTCAAACTTTCCATCTCAACAAAAGAAGCCTAAAGGTAGGCCTAAAAAGAAGGTTTAAAAACATATGAGTAACTTACAAGAAGTTTCTACATGTGAGCCTCGTGATGAATTTTGTGACAAAATAAAAGAGCGGAAGAAATTGCATGTTGTAAAATTAAAATTTTGTCTTCCTAAATTTTCTAAGACAAGATTTCACCCGAGACCAAACAAAGTTACACTAGAAAATAATGTACTGACATTCTCACCAAGATCCTAGCAAGATCGTTGGATCAAAACCAAGTTTAAGAACACAGAACCCAAGACCAAGGTCCTCAAGTTAGAATCATGATAAGAATTTAGAACTCAAGGATAAAACCTAAAAATCTAAGTTCTTAGGACAAGAGTAAGAACATAAAAAAAAAGAATGTGGTACCCTAACATCTACTATGAGCACGATTAAAAGTTTACAAGCAGGGTACTTATTGAGTCTTGTACTTCAGGTTTTTTTGTTCTAATGAACTACAAAAAACGCAACCGAGCTTCACTCACATCGCATCCAAGACAACATTTGCTATATACAAATAAAAAACTCAAAATACACCAAAAAAAAAAAAATCCCCATATTTACACATTGTCCAATTCATAATCATTCCCCACATAACACATCAACTGCAATCTCCTCACCACTTTGACGACATGAACAAACACCAAACCAAACACACAACCATAAGCAACACCTTGCATCTCCCTTCTCTCCAATCCCAAATTTCCACTCAAATAAACACAATCCAATGTTATGAAAACCCAACCCAACCCTTCCAACACCCACCTCAAAACCACAGCTCTTCTCCTCACCTTCTCCCCCGACACCCGACACACAATCCTCGTACACAAAGCACACACAACCACAAACGTAGTACCCGACCAACCCCTGTAAGACACAAACCTCCCCCCAACCACCAAAGGCTCGTTTCTACAAACACACGATGGACATTCCCCAGAAAAATTGGACCCCATCAAAGCATCCAACCCCGTGTAGTAAGGCAGAATCAGAGCGTCCAAATTCAAGCTCGCATGAAGAATCCCAGACATTGTGGAAGCTTCAAAGAACACGTACTTAATGTCCTTGTCGCCTCCATTATTGTCAAATGTGAGAGCTGAGATGTAAACCAAATGAAGAATTGCAGGACCCATGAGGAACAGAGGGAAAAGGGTATTGATTCGATGGCCTTTGGTCAATACAAAGAGGAAAATCGGAAGAGAAACAGGCCCAGATGGTAAAAGGAACCTCTTTGGTTGATCGAAACAATTCTTACCACGAGACGACGATACGTCGGCCAGCATGAACAAAAGGGTCGAGACGTAAGTCGCCACCGTGAAGACAAGAACAAGTAAATCAACGGCGGGGGGATAATCGCCGGGGTAAACGGTGTCGCAGTAATAATGATAAGGGCAGGTGAATTTGTCTAATGTTTCTTCTAGTTGCCATCGGGTGCATTTGAAGAAGGTTAAATGGGTATTGTCGAGAGCCAGCCAATTCATTTGGGATATTAGGAATTTGGTATGTGGGGGTTTTGTTGTTGGTGTTGTTTATAGAAATATGGGGATGATTTTGGGGTTAGATGGGATGTTTCGATCGGAGGGGATTGGGATGAGGAGTGTTCAACGACTACGTCTACAATTGGGTTTGTTTTTCATTGTCTTCCTTGGCAGAAAGTCTTACCAAATGATACTAATTTTGTTGGTGTGTGTGTGGTACTCATGAGAATGACTTTTTTTGTACCTTTTGTGATTCACCTAAGTGTTTCCAATAGTTGTCTTTAAAACTAGGTGTTTATACATATTTTTTGTGGTTAAATGAGGATATTAGATTCAAGATGATCTCGACGTAGTCTTGCATCATAGTCATGTTACTTACTATTCACTTCTAAGAGTGGAGAGATTCCCCTGTATTTCTACGACATGATCACGTTACTTGCTCTTCGATTTTAAGAGTGAAAAACTATCCCCACAAACCAACATAGGTCCTTCCAGCATGTTTCGTTTATTTTGTTGGTTTGAATTGGGTAAGTTATTTATAGTGTAATATATAATAAAAAGAAGGTAAAGAAATGGTAATTTTGAAGTAAGAAGGTGGGTGTGAGATAAATGTGAGGGTTAAGGTTGAGGGTGCTTGTTTCCAAAGGGATGGCGTTTGGTAAAGCAAGTGTTGTTTGCATCGTTGATGGAACTCATCATCTGCTCTTTTGGAATGCTTTCTTAATTAACCAAATCATTAGTTTCTATTGAATTAGGTTGATTTTTTGATAAATTGATCTAGGAGGGATTCCGCGCGAGTTTCACGAAGGAACTCAAAGAAGATTCAGGTTAGAAATCCGAGGTTTCGTGGATTTTTCAATAACGATAAATGTATAGTTTCCACCCACTTTGAGCATGAATGTTTCTTCCTATGGTTGAGGATTGATTATGAAAAATTATCTTTAGAAAGTAGGATTAGAACTTAAAAATTTGAAGGGATCATGATTTGAGTTGTGTATCAAAAGTTATGAAAACGTAAAGAAGTTGGTAAACATCGAAAAACTCATTGAATTTTGAAAACTAGTTGCACAGGCGAAGTAACGAGTGACACGCATTAATTGGAGGGACGCGAAATGCAATGAGGCCAATGGCGGACACGTATTGAGCTAGTGAAGGAGTAATGCATCTAGCTTGCTACTGGATATGTGTCACATTAAAATTAGAGCAACATGTCCCACGATCAGTGGAGATGTGTTGCCTAACTCGATCCGACTTCCATTTGCTCTTTCTAAAAACCATAACCCTTCAACTCATGTGAGACTTGATTCAGTACCCACGACCCAACCTAATTTTGTCGCACCTCTCCAAGTGTGCAATGTGACGTACGATAGGTGTGCATACACCATCTTGACGTGCGTGTACTCCTTCCCATTTGCACTCGTGAAGATACATCCAAGTTCCTTTTTTATTCGTTTGACCTTCGTTCGACTATGTTTCGTCTCAATTTCAATACTTACCTCATTTTACTTGAATAATGACCTACTAATGAATTTTATTCCGAAGAAGATGATGATTAAACTTCATGCCTTGATTTTTCTGATCCATCCTCATATTTTAGTAAAAGTAACACCCTTAAAGAATCTATAAAGTTGATACAACAAGAGACCTACTAAATTTTATTTTTTGGAGGATTTTGAACTTCGGAAGGACTTAAATCGAGACCCTGAACATGACTGAGTAAGTACGTAGTCATTCTATTTTCTTAAGATATACTTATAGGGACAACTTAAAAATACTCTAAAATTTTAAGTTTACTTATTATTCAGTGAATATGGAAGGATGAGGCCAAGAATCACACGTACATACTTCAGTTGGATGTTTTACTCGGTAAATACATAGTATAACCTAAAATCAAGTAACTCAAAAACGTGTTTAAGGATCAAAAATAGTGTTATACATTGTGTGTGAAAAAATAAATGGATAGACTTCTTTAAACTCGTCCTAGGACGAGGGATCACATAAGTGCATAAGCCAAGGCTAGGCAACAATCGAAACGATTCTTTAAGAACTTAAAACCTAGAATTTCGAACCTCAAGTCTTAGGTCCTTAGAAAAGAACTCTCATGTTATGCATTGCGGTCAGGTTTAGTGTGTGGTACCCTAACATCGGTCATGAACATAATCAAGAGCCTACAAGTAGACTACTTGTCGAGTATTTATACTCATTTAAGCTTTTACATATTTTTCAATAAAAATTAGATCTGGTTGAGGACTAGAGCGGTCTCGAGTGGGTAGTCATAGAGAGACAACTTAGGCTCAAATAAGGGGGAACTTCAATTTAAAGACGACAACAAGCTTGATAACTCTCTAGTCTTATTCTATTAATTTTATATGACTAAAATGTTGATTCCTCTAAAAAAGTGTCTATGGAGAGTTAAACTTTACAGAAGAGACGACAGAGTTTTATGTAGTTAAAACATGTTGACCGTACGATTTTAGTTTATTAAACCGATGTTATTAGTAATCTAGAGGTTTATTTATTTTAGTTGACCACTTTAACTTTTGATGGTTTCTTTTATTAAAAGAAGAGAGAGGCAGAGAATCTTCCTTAATACTCTAGTTTAGTTGCATTCTTATTAGAAGGTAATTGAAGGGTTATGAATAATTTTTTTTTTTAATTTTGTTAACGAAAATTAAAAAATGATTATGGAAGTAATCAATATACGTAACCATGGAATCTATTCAACGAACATATGAGATCCTTATTACTATTAAATCTAATTAAAAAAAAAATGTAACCAAAAAATAATTTCGACTTGGAATCAATAATTTACTTATTATTTATTAGTATATACTTGCGGTTATTCGTGTGAATTTCATACCATTTTACTATATACCTTCACAAGAAACTACCGATCCTTGAACTTCCATTGCATTTTTGGACAACATCAGTTTCCACTTCATTTATAGACAACGTCAACTGGATCAACTCTAGAACCTAACGATCCTTGAGCTTCTATTGCGTTTCTAGACAACATCTGCTAGATCAATCATGGGTCCTACCAATCCTTGAGTTTCCACGGCGTTTCTAGATAGTAACAAGTGGTCAACTCTAGAGTCTATCGATCCTTGAGCTTCCACTATGTTTCTAAACAGCGACAATTAGATCATCTCTAGAGCCTACTGATTCTTGAGCTTCCATTATTTTCTAAACAATGTCAACTGGATCAACCTTAGGGTCTACCAATCCTTGAGCTTCTAGAATCATAAGAGCATAAAACAGAATCGAATTGTTTCAAGTAAGCTATCGGGACGCCAAAATTTCAAGCGCTCTAACGACCAAGAGCAAATTCGTGAACGAATGTTTCAAAGCTCTAGCAACACTGCTTGCATCAACAAGATTTGCAAACTCCACCTTGATATTCACAATTCATCAATTCATCTCATGAACATTGCCTTGAAAAATTTGGACGAAAGAGATTTGTAGATGCCGATGTTGCCAGCCACATGAGTGAAAAAAGGATTTGGATTAGTGATGATGTAAAACCACTCCATTCCATTACATACTATCTCCGATGTTCGATACCACGAAGAACCTCGACATTATGAACAAATTTTTAGCTTTCACTCTCATCTTTAGAACCTTCTTTTCGTCCAACCTACCACCTCCCCTCACCTTCTTACTCATATGATGTACGTCACCAGCAGGACGAAATCACACGTGAATTCAAGCGAGCACATGACACTCCTATTTAATCGAACCAAATTTGCACCAAGGTTGAACTCACCAACGAGTCATAGATTTTTGGTGTTTAGAACAACTTGTCCCCTATTCTTGATAAGATAATCTTCAATTTGCATCCTCCTCGCAATTTAAAATCATTTTGTAAAACTAATAAAGTTTCGTGAAGATCTTTCTAGTAAAATAATCTTCAATCTGCATCTTCCATAAACCGATTTTGAATTCATTAATCTTCTGGATCGTGATCTTTGAACTTTTCATCTTTACAGATAGTGGTAAAATGCTCTTACAAAACCTACTATGTTATTTGATGGTTTTAATAAATTTCAAATGACATGAAACTGATTTTAGGGCGGTTTTACATGGTCATGACCATGACATGTATGCTTGAAATAGGGTTTTATGATTTTTTATTGAATGTCGTGTGCTTAATTTGTGCCTTAAGCCTTTTATGATGAACCCTTAGAACCAAAACCATGATCCAATAATTTATGACTTATGCTCTAAGATTATTAGCCCAGCCAAGTAGGCTAGATCCTAGAAAGTAACACCCAAATGATTAAGTACCACTCGACCCAAACGATTAAGTACCACTCTACCCAAACTTGCATTATACCTTATTTCACCCTAGACTTTTCATTTACATGATACATCATGATCTTAGGTTTTTTTTTTATCTCCGTGTAATTCTTTATTTACACTTCTTTCCGGATGCCTTGCTTCACAAGATGTCAGATTCAAACTATGTCGAGAGAGAGGTAAGGAAATGTTGTGGCCAATAGATGTCGATTTAGATTCCGAATTCTATATAAACCTCGAGCATGAGATGTTAAGAACGTGTTGAGGGACATACAAGAGAATTTTTTAACCAAATTTGGATTTTGAATCTTGTCCAAATTTTAGACATAGGTTTTTCTTAGTTCATGTTGTTTATCGACTATGTGACATAATAGATCTTTTAGAGGAGTGTTTTTGGATTAGGACTATTGTTATACATTGTATGTGGAGTAGAAGTAGATAGCCCATTGGAATCCACTCTCCTTAATCCCGTCCAAGTACAAGGGATCACACAAGTGCATAAGTCAGAGCTAGACATCATATGAACCAAGTTTAAGGACTTAGAACCCATAACATAGAACTTTAGGACCAAGATCCCAAAACAGAACGTGTGATTATGTCTTAAGGTCAGGTTCAGAGTAGGGTACTCTAGCATCAGCCATGAACACGATCAATAGTCGATATATAGACTACTTACTAAGTATTTTATACTTATTCTAACTTTTGCATGTTTTTCAAGTAATGACTAGATGATAGTTAAGGACGAGAGTAATCACGAGAAGATGCCATGAAGAGACAATCTAGGTTGCACAACACTTGGAGCATCTCGATTCATTCAGTAAAAATTGTACAACACATCCAATTACGCATAATCGAACTAAATACTTTTTTAATATTTATTTCTCTAGTATAGATCTATATAGATCTATGGCTTTGTAACTCGTCTTTTTAAAAATCTTAGTCTATATTTTTTTTCTCTAAATATGTTATGTGTTAATAATATTTTATTTTAGAACTCTCGTTTATCTTTTTATAACTTAAAAAGAAAATAGAAAAATTAATACCAAATAGATTTAGTTTTTTTTTGGTTAAAAAAAAAACTATCAAACATGGATGTTTTTTTTAGAAACAAAAAATTAAAAATTAAATTAAAAAAAAATAAATTTGTTATTAAATAATTAAGGGACACTTTTGCCCCCAATATTTTGTAGTTAGTGGTTTGAAATTTGAAACTAGCAATTTTATAACAGTGTTTTTAAAAAGTTTATTAACCTTTATGCTTTATTTGAATTGAAAACCTTTTGAGTGAAAAAAGAAAATATAAAATAGTGGTTTAAATCAACCTGCAATCATGACACGCTTTAACTGAAATCATATAATTGTTCTTCCGAATAAAGAGAAAAATAAAATAAAATAAAATAAATATGTAGCACGTTCTGATACGACCACTTTTATTCCAATACAATAATAATAATAATAATAATAAAAACTTTAAACAACATGATTAACATAAACATAATTAAGCATGAATAATAAATAAACCCACCTCATTTTTTAACCATATATTTATTTAAGATTCTTCGATTTGTAATAAGTTTTTAAGGTTAAAAATGTATTTTTAAGTACTTTAAATTAGTCGGTTTAAAATAAGTTTTTTCAAAAAGAGGCTTAGCGAACGATTTTGGGGTTTAGGAAAGGATGTTTCAAGGCTCGAGTCGTAGAGATCACACAGACGAGAGATCGCCTTGTTGTTTTTTAATGAACATGAATGTGTAGATGTTTTGTTTCATGATTTGATTAATGAAATGCTTTTTGAATGCTTGTTTTCTATTCAAACAATAATATGCTTAATGTTTTTAATCTTTTGACCACATCACGACATCGAAATGCAGGTGGAGGAGAAGGCTGACACACATCAAGTGACGGCAGTGTACGCAATAGGCAGAGCGACTACCAAGTGTCGCATATAGATAGGGGACACGCTTATGACGGAGCATAGGACACATGGGGCGTGAAGGAAAAATCAGAACAATTATAGCAGAAGGAATGTGTTGAGTGGGTCCAACCTATGCACTCGGGGAGGGACCTGCAAATATGAGCTTGACATGTGTTGCACCGACCCTAGATTTCTACGAACATATGCTACCGTCATTATAACCTATGCATTTATGCATTGTTAAACATTTAAAATTTTATCATAAAACAGTGTTATAGACTTACATGTTCGAAAACATCTTTAAAATAACATAACGAAATACTAAATGAAATAAACAAACAATAAAAGTAAAAACACCCTGTCCTGACCCAAAGTCTATGAAATAAAATTCCATTATCCTATCCTATGCATGTGTCATGTTCTTGACTAGCAATGTTGTCGTCAACTGTATAACAATGTCTTGCCTTTACTTGAAACAGAAGTATCACACGACTCGAATATTTTAAAAAATAGTCAATAAGTATCCCTATTATTGGGGTCAAGGAATGCAAACACATGCAACTCATGATTAGGAGACCTCTAGTCGGGAGAAAATTGGATGTGTTGTACTTTTCTACACACGATAAAAACGTGCGAGTGTGGATCTCCAGACGGTTCATACCCTCTTAGACACATCATAGTCGAGCTAGCTGTCTGTAGCTGACGTCTGGAGGACAGCAGACCCCTGAGTATCATGTGAGACATGATCATCATCATCATTATAGTGGTCGCATCCGTACTCATCATCATAAATGGGGAAGTAACTCGATGTATTGTACACACAAAATGCATGAGATCCCAATAATTTTCAAATTTAAATCATCTTTATGACACAACCCTATACTCGTCCACATATTACTCTAAGTAACATGCATGCATTGGCCTTCATACGATCATCATCATTAACATTAACTAGGGTTGTGTCTTAGAAAAATGATAGTCATAATAGAACATGACATTTAACACATGCACATCATTTTAATATGGAATAACGTCATATTAAGTCATCTCATCATCATACATCTTATATCGTCATGTTATCATGGATCATGATCATCATGTCATCTCATATTATCATATACATCATCATTGTAGGTGTTAATCTCACACATGCGGAAGTAATTTGAATCTTATGCACTCTAAGTACATCAATTTTAGTAAATTAGCTAGTATGTTAGAAGCATTAAAACTCAAGAAGATTGAGTACTAACCTTTTATAGTTCAAATTCCTTTCTTGTTTTAATTTCGTTTTCCTCACGAACCAGTTTTGAACCACCACTAGTGTCTTCCTTACTATTCTTCGGTCTTAGAACGGGATTGTGGAATCCGGTAAGTGACTAATGTTGGCAGGAATTTAGTATAGATGAAGAGAGGAGGGATTTTCACAAAGTCTTTCCTAGCTTTCCATGTACCTTGATTACTCCCTTTAGAGTCGTATTTGCATTCTCATGCAGATTTGAAATTATCAAAATTTGACACTCAAAATTCCAATCAAATTTGTGAGGTTATTTAGCAAACATGCAAGTTTGGTTAAACTATATATTTACCTTCAATATTCCACTAACTCAACCATAAATTTTTCAATGAAGTGAAGTCAACATTTTTTACTTTCTCTATTTTAATTTAACAATTAATTTCAAATTAAAATAATATTAAATGATTAATTAAAAATTTTAATTAACATTTAACATTAAATCAAACGTCAATCCCAATCAATTATGGTACATATTGTTAAATTAAAATCTTATTTAAATACCTCTCATTCTCTCCTTTTGTTTAATTCCTAATTATAAAAATGCGGTTAAATATATCATATATATATTTAGCGCATATTCTATAATTTCAATTCGAACACTTCGAACTCACTTGTCATACTGTTCTAAAGTTTAGTTCGATATGAGCTAGAAGGGGGACCTAACGGACCTATAGATCATGGGCTCCAAAGATCCGAGATTAACCAGTTAAATTCATTAACCTAGTTAACCAACATTCGTTAACTACCAGGACACTCCAGTATAGCCTAATAGTTGCACTCCTCTCACTATAGATATATTTTTGTCCATTTGATATAACCATGATTAGTAAGTCGCTCCTTCACAGGTTGTTTGTAACTAGAGTTGGGTCAATTTACCGTTTTACCTTGAAGTTACTTCTTGTTCCTTAAGTCCCACTATTCCTCTAATGAAGAATTGGTTTGTGGTCCAACCACTAAACTGAATCCCTCTCAGAAAAATGAGAGTGTGGGGCCCCTTTTTCAAGACCTGGAGTCAATATTTAAGGGAACAACCTCTCTACTATCCCCAAAAGCGGGTAGGAGTGAATTTCATCTTGTACCCTATGTCCCCAGCTATTCACCCAATCTTACCCGTGAAATGGGAGACTTATTGAGTTGGCAAACCCAGGCCACTCTCACCCATGCAAATCTAAGGATAATTTCGAATAAATAGGAGTTCATAGTTAGCTCAGGATTAAAATCGAGTTACCTAGGTCATCAAATGAAAAAGTCAGTCTCAACAATAAATGACATTATAAAATGAGAGTGACTTTCTTCATGGTCCAATCTTATGCAGTACTCATTGCATAAGATGCCCACACTCACATGTCTCCACATGTACAATTTAGTGATCACATTGTTTATATCATATACAAAAAGTGGACCGCATCCATAGTGTACCTAGGATAAGGTACTCAGTCTTATTTATGTAGTATAGATAATTTTGACTATATACTAGAACTTGATCCACTTTTATGTCTCTACATATAGTTCAAGTATTCATACTATAGCCAGAGTATTCTTAGTTTATTGGATTTAGATTAATGATCATGAAATTCCCTTTATTCAATAACAATCTTTACTGAATAAAACATCTATGAGTTTTAGGACATAAAACCCAACAAACTTCCACTTGAACTAAAACTCTAGTTGAGTTTTATAATGTTGAGTAGAAAGAAAAGAAAATACATAAATACAATAAACTAGGTCATCACATACCCATGCTTTTTTTTCCCACTTGCCCTAGATTACATAACTCATAGTCCTAGACTCACTAGGTGCTCTTCAAACACTTTATCCGTGAAGGGCTTTGTAAATAGATCAGCAATGTTGTGTTCTCAAGCTATCTGTGTGACGATCACATTTCCTCATTGCACAATCTCCCTTATGAGATTATATTTGCGCTCAATATATTTTCCTCGCTTATGGCTTCTTGGTTCTTTAGGATTTGCAACTGCTCCATCGTTATCACAATAAAGAGTGATAGACATATGCATATTTGGAACAACTTCCAAATTAGTTAAGAACTTCCTAAGCTATACAGATTCTTTCGCTACTTCACAAGCAGAAACATACTGAGCCTCCATGGTAGAATCAACAATACAACCTTTTTTTATGCTTCTCCATATTATTGCTCCTCTGTTCAGAGTGAAGACAGATCCCGATATCGATTTCCACGAATCTATATCGATCTGAAAATCTGAGTCAGTGTACCCTGTAAGGTCAGATCCTTAGCATCGTACATTAGCATATAGTCCCTAATTCTCCTAAGATACTTGATGATATTCTTAACGGCAGTCTAATGAGCATGTCCCGAATTGAACTCATATGTGCTGACAATTCCCACAACATAGCATATGTCGGGTCGGGTACACAACATGGCATACATCAAACTACTGAATGTTGATAAATAGGGAATATGTCTCATATCCTCAACTTCTTGAGGTGTCTTAGGACTTTGTTCTTTTGACAAATGAACTTCATGCCTAAAAGGTAATAAACCTTTATTGGAGTCTTGCATCTTACATTGGACCAACATTTTGTCGATGGTTCTTGCAATTTCGAACAATTTGGATTCCAAGAACAAACTGAGCCTCTCTCAATTCTTTCATTTGGAATTGTGTCGCTAGCCAATGCTTAATGTCATTAAGAAATCCTACATCATTTTCAATGAGTAGGATATCGTCAATGTACAACACCAAGATAACTACTTTAGAGTTGGCTATCTTCTTGTAAACACAAGGTTCGTCAACATTCTGTTTAAAGCCATAAGATTTTATCGTAGTATCAAACCTTATATTCTAGGATTGAGATGATTTCTTTAACCCATAAATAGATCTTTTAAGCTTGCAAACCTTTTGATCGTGATCCTGTTCAATGAACCCCTCTAGTTGAGCCATATAGATACTCTCCTCAAGATTGCCATTTAGAAAGGTTATCTTGACATCCATTTGCCAAATTTCATAATCATAAAATGAGTATTCTAATTGATTTAAGCATAGCAACAGGAGAGAAAATTTCTTCATAGTTCACCCCCTCTCTCTAGGCATAACCCTTTGCTACAAGTCAAGCTTTACAGGTCTGTATCTTACTAACTTGGTCTCGTTTCTTCTTGTAGATCCATTTGCAGCCAATAGATTTTACCCCATTTGGTTGATCTACAAGTTCCCAGACTAAATTGAAGTACATTGACTTCATTTTAAGATTCATGGCTTTGATCCACTGATTTCTATCTACATCATTCATTGCCTGTTTATAGATCAATGTGATCATCAGGTATAATGACCTATGTTTCTGCCAAACCCAAGTAATGATCGGGTTGAGTTATAACCCTCCCATTATATCGAAGCATTCACAAATCTTGAGAAGGATGTGATTGACTAGAAGTGCCAGCTCCATTAACAACTCTTGCTGAAGGACTAGCCTCATCAACAACTCTTATTGTTCTATCAATAGCTTCTTTAGAAATCTCACTCATTACTAGTTTGTTGCGAGGTGTATGATTTCTTACGTGGTCTTCCTCTAAGAATGTAGTGTCTTTTGATACAAACACTCTGTTTTCTTGAGGGTTATAAAACATACCACCTTTCGTCTCTTTGGGGTATCTTACGAATAGGCATGATTATGAATGACGTTCTAATTTCTTCGAGTTTTGTATCAACACATGTGCTGGGTGTCACGGTCATGCTCGTCCAAGGCGTGTTGCCCATGGCCGCATTTCCATGACAAGCCCAACCCTTTATGTCTTTTCATATTCTAGTGTTTTACTTTCATATTTCTAGGAAGTATGACGTTTCAGAAATATGATGTCTAGGCCTGTCAGACATGAAATGCCTCAGAATGTACTATAGGGGGATACGACTAGTTGTCAACTTCTCCCTAACCAAGGTTATATACTATAAGCTGTTGTTATTTCTCTCTTGCTTGCTTATATAACGTCTCTTTCAAAAATCTCTCTCTCTGCCCTCGCTTTCTAAAACCTTCTCTTAAAACCGAGGCTAGAGGCTCGAGCATACGTCGCTTGGCCGTAGGCGACGCAAGAACGAATTGGCTTAGCTCACTTTTCGTTGGAAAGTGAGTGCCGCACAATCGCAAGTCCGCTGCCATTAAAAGTGCGATTGTGACACTGGGCATCCCCAAATCCTAAAGTGACGTAAAGTACCTTTATGCTCTCTCCATAACTCATAAGATGTTTCTAAAACACTCTTAGAAGGAACCATGTTTAAATTGTATATAGTAGTCTCCACTACATATCTCCAAAACAAATCAGGTAATTGAGTGAAACTCATCATAGTCCAAACCATGTCTAACAAAGTTCTATTTCTCCTTTCTGATACACCGTTCTATTGAGGTATACCATGTTGAAATAAATTTGCTATGATACCCATTTGTTGAAATAAAATTCGCTCTGATACCAACTTGTAGAAAATAAACGCTCGCTCTGAAACTAACTCGTTTAGATAACTCTCACGAAGCTGTGAAAGAGGTGTTGAGAGGGGAGAGACACGGAGACAAAAGAATTCTCAAAACCCTTTTTCTATTGTTCTGTACTTCTTTTTTATCTCTATAACTCTTGCTCTGCTCTTTACAATGGAGAACTATTAATTTATAGGTTTTCTAAAACCTAAAATTGGCTATCCCATAACCCACTCTCTCCTAAAATGATAGTTGGCCCTTCATTTTTTTCTTTGGCCTTTTCCTTGTCACTCAATTTCAAAAACCTTACTAAAATTAACAAAATCAAAAACTACCTTTTTTTTCATTTAAGTTTATTCCCAATAAAACTCTCCCATAAACTTAAATGTTCTATTCAATGGTTCCACCTGTGCCGTTTTTGTTTCTCGAGCTCAGTCGTGGTCTCTTCAATTTTCTCTTTTTGTCCTCAGCGGCAAACTAAGGTTGTGCTTCTCTGATGAGACTTCATTTGGATCTTCTCGAGAACAGCCCATCTGAGACACCAACTCTTCATTTTTCCCGTTCTAAGCCATGCTTGACTCAGACATCATTGCTTCGTTCAGTTTACTCAATTTCCTTTGCAATTCCAAAGCGACATTTACAGCTAGCATTTTTGCTTCCTCCAGTTCGGCTTTATCATGAGTGAGTGTCTCAATCATGTGTCGTAAATTTACTACCTCCTATTGGACTTCATTTAGGTTCACGTCGAGTGAGTTTTTCTGTTGAGTCAGCATCTCCTCCCTCACTAACTCGTCCACTAGACCCTCAATCTCCATTAACAGGTCATTCTCTTTCTTCACATCTTCTTCAACTGTCTTCGCAAGTTCAGAGATTACCTGCCTATTCTCTTCCTTCTCCTGTTTGAGATAGGAGGAACTCTCATTCAGCTCAGCAATTTTCTTCTTTAACCTTTCAACCTTTATTTCTAACTCTTTCTTTTTTTCTTCAATTTGCATCCTCTTTCTTCTTTCTTCCTCGAATTGCCTTTCCGGCCGTTGGAGTTCTCTCTCTTCGAGCTCGGGCTCTCTGTTATTCGGTTGTTCATTTTTATTCGATTTTCTAGTCTCCACTATCAGAATTTCGTCACATCCGCTGCGCATCACCTCATTTCTAATAGTTTCCATCACCTCACGACTGTCGCTGTTGTCTTTCGCGTCGTCGTCTCCTTTTGTGTTCGGCTCTTCATTTTGGGTCATCAAGAGAATGTCTCAATTTGTTGCGTCATCCAAGCCTAGGTTGATGGTTTCTTCCACCTTTCCTTTGGCTCGACAATCTCTCGCATCATGACCCATTCTGCCACAATTGTAACATCTGTTGGAGTTACAATTATTTGCATAGTGGCCATATTTCTGACATTTGTAACACTGGATGTTGGAATTGTATCCTTGACCGCGTCCTTGATTGCGTTCTCTTCCTCGCCAATTTGCTTGGCTCGATAGTCTCTTCTCCTTATAATTTTCTTCGTAACTGTTACTGTCCGGTAGAGATTTGAAAATGTACTTTTCTATTCTCTGTACTCTCTCTTGTTGTACATCCCTGAAGTCATCAATACAAAATTCTTTTAGCCAGAGTTCTCCTTGCAACTTCCTCTATCTCATTCTTTGTGTTCATCTAGATCGAGCGTGTGCGTTGTTGTGCGATCCTAACAACTGGTATCAGAGCCAGGCGGAAGTCAGAGCCAGGCGGTGTCAAAGCTAGGCAAAATTCACCACGATCTGTGAAAATGGAAAGTTCAAAGATTGGAATTGAGAAGTTCGATGGATCCGATTTCGGTTTCTGGAAAATGCAGATTGAAGATATTCTGTACAAGAAAGATCTTCACGAACCTCTGTTGGGGGTGAAGCCGGATACCATGACCACGGAACAATGGAAGCTCAAGGATAGACAAGCCTTGGGGCTGATCTGGTTGACGCTATCAAGAAACGTGGCGTTCAACATTATCAAGGAGAANCGTCCTTGATTGCGTTCTCTTCCTCGCCAATTTGCTTGGCTCGATAGTCTCTTCTCCTTATAATTTTCTTCGTAACTGTTACTGTCCGGTAGAGATTTGAAAATGTACTTTTCTATTCTCTGTACTCTCTCTTGTTGTACATCCCTGAAGTCATCAATACAAAATTCTTTTAGCCAGAGTTCTCCTTGCAACTTCCTCTATCTCATTCTTTGTGTTCATCTAGATCGAGCGTGTGCGTTGTTGTGCGATCCTAACAACTGGTATCAGAGCCAGGCGGAAGTCAGAGCCAGGCGGTGTCAAAGCTAGGCAAAATTCACCACGATCTGTGAAAATGGAAAGTTCAAAGATTGGAATTGAGAAGTTCGATGGATCCGATTTCGGTTTCTGGAAGATGCAGATTGAAGATTTTCTGTACAAGAAAGATCTTCACGAACCTCTGTTGGGGGTGAAGCCGGATACCATGACCACGGAACAGTGGAAGCTCAAGGATAGACAAGCCTTGGGGCTGATCTGGTTGACGCTATCAAGAAACGTGGCGTTCAACATTATCAAGGAGAAGACAACGTCAGGTCTGTTGAAGACGCTGTCGAATATGTACGAAAAACCGTCGGCTATGAACAAGGTGTATTTGATGCGGAGATT